>NW_007260479.1:722296-752999 GCF_000164805.1 Carlito syrichta
AAGATCCGAGTATCACATGTTCTCACTCATATAGTGGACCTTGAACATCCAATGTAATACTATAAGAAAATGACTGACAGTGGTGGGAAATATGGGGGAGGAGGGAGATGGAATTAACGATAGTAAATGCCTGTCTGGGGACGGGGAGACAACTCTTATCAACAAGGGTGCCTGAACAAAGCATATTTGTATACCTAATCCTTAACTGTACCCCACAATATCATAATAAAAATATTGATTATAAAAAACAATATGCATAAATTGTTGATAGAATGAGTTACTTCAGAAAATTAGAAACTGACCTCAAAAGAAAGATATAAAATACAAAAAAGGTGGGAAAGTAAGGTATCCAATTACAACAAATAGCAAAAGCTCATAATTACAGAAAATTCAAATGAATTTATGACTAAAGTAAACATAAAAGAAAAAGTTCTCCAATTAAAACAAAAAAATATTTTTCAGTTTTTAACAAGTTAAAAAGAGGACGACAAAAGGATTTTTAATCCTAGTCCAATGGCTAATACTTATAATTCCAGCACTTTGAGAAGCTGAGGTGGGAAGATTGCTTGAAACTAAGAGTTTGAGACTACCCTGGGCAGCATAGCAAGACCCTATCCCTATCAAAAAACATTTTTTTAAATTAGATGGGTATAGTAGAACGTGCCTGTACTCCTAGCTACTTAGGAAGCTGACATAAAACAATTACTTGAGCCCAGGAGTTTAAGGATGCAGTGGACTATGATCAAACCACTGACAGTATTTATAACCAAAGTGGCACACTTTTATTGTGGTAAGTTATTATTAGATATTAAGAATATTGTGCTTTAACAATATAAGTTTGACCATACCATGCGAAGACAATTTAAAAATATATTTAGTATAGTATTAAAATCAATGAAGCAATCAAATTAATTTCCAGAAACAGAGGCATAAACATAAAGATACTTGATATACAACAAAATTGGACACTGACAGGAAATATTATCAAAAATATTAATTCATCAAAGACACCACTAGTGGCAACACAAAATGAGTGATATAGTACTATGTTATTTGAAACATATTTATTCAACAAAAATTCATAACCATGGTATATCCAGACCTCTTGAAACCAATAGACAACACAAAAGAAAAAATAGGAGAATGTTGAATAAGCTTTTCATAACAGGGGAAATTTAAGAATCAAATAAATATTTGAAACATATGTTCGACATCATTAGTCTTCAGATAAATAAAAATAAAAACCAATGAGAATAAAAAACCCCAATCAAAATGGTTGAAATTAAAAATGATTGCTACTACCAAGTGTCAGTGAGAATGGATAATACTGAGAACTTTTATATATTCTTGGGGGGAATGAAATTTGGCAAGATCACTTTCAGAAGTAGATTGACAATATCTATGAAATTTAAACTTTTGAAAAGCCTATGTCCTATTAATGAGCTAAAAATATAACCAATAATAATGCAAGTGTATTTGCTCTAATTGATGTTTAAAAAATGTTTAAAGCAGCATTATGCATACTATTTTAAGTTGATTATCCTCAGCAAAAGATTAGATAAATAAACTGTAGTATATCAATCCATTTTACCATTGAAATTATTTACAAAATTAAAAATGAATAAATAATTGTCATAATATATAAGAAGGAGTTTTACAACCATATTATACCTAGCCACAGAAGAATGCATAATCTATGAATTTTATTAAAAAGGCAATAAAAAAACTTAAGCTACTGAAATCAGTAGAGGTTACTTTTCAGAAGGACTATATAGGTGTCTGTAGCAGTAGTAATATTCTAAACAATATATGTTTGCTGATTAGATATTAACAACTATTTGATATTTCATTAGGCTAAGTATTATGACTTGATCACTTGTGGTATTTATGTTTAACTTTAATAATATTTTAATTAATATATTTACAAATGAAAATGAATGAAAACACAATGGACTTTCGAAATATCCTAAATATTGGTTAGAAGTAGTTTAAAGTATCCATAATTTATAAATCAAGTGAGCACAAAACCAAATATCTGTACCAAGAGCTGAACAATCAAATGAACAAATTTGGTTGATAGGCATACAGAAGACATTACATACTATAATGATACAATTTACTTTTTTTCAGATGCAAAATTATAAAAATCGATTACCTACAAGGCAAGTCTTTTTGTTTTGTACAGAGAAGGTTTCATGTTGCCCAGACTGGTTGTGAACTCCCATTCTCAAGAAATCCTCCTACCTTGACTTCTCTAAGTGCTAGGATTACATGTGTGAGCCATCATGTCTGGCCTAGGCAAGTCTTAATACAATTTAAAGAATCATACGGTTTATTCTTAACATAAAATAATTAAAGTGGCAATCATGAACAGCAATAACAACAAAAACAGAAACAAAAAATACTTAGAAACATATAAACAAATTTTTAAATGACTAGTAGGACAAAGAGGACATGATAAATTATAATGTTTTCTTAAAATTTCAAGAAAATTACAATGAAATATAATTAGTAGTTTAAAATCTATTCATCAAAATCAGTAATTATAGGAGGTTTTACAGCATTTCCAAACATGAAAAATATGGTCAATATAGTATTAGGAATGACATTAAATTTATTCAGATACCTTCATTAACAATTATAGGATAAAATTAATAAGTTAAGCATCAAAACTAAAATGTAGGATTTTTGTGTGTAGTTTATTTGCATAATAACACAAAAACAGAAAAATAAACACCAGATATTAATAAAATACATTGCAAAGATATAATGCATACCTAATTTTGTTCTTAATTTTACTGCACTTAATATATAGTTTTGCATTTTTTAACTAAATTTAAGTATTATGGCAACGCTTCCTCAAGAAAATCTATCAATGCCATTTTTTTCCCAACAATATGTATTCTTGCTATGCTTCTCTGTTTACATTTTGCCAGTTCTCTCAATATTTCAAGCTATTTCATTATTATTAATTTCATTATAGAAGTTTAGGATCAGTGATCATTGATGTCATTTTTACAATTATTTTAGGGGTCACAAATTGGGCCCATATAAGATGACAAACTTAATTAATAAATGTTGAGTATGTTCTGACTGCTTCACTGACAAGACAATCCCTGTCTCTTTGCCTTTCTTATATTACAGGAGGTGTGACAATATTAAAATTAGACCAGTTAATAACCCTACAGTGGTCTCTAAGTGTTCATGTGAAAGTAAGAACCACACAGCTTTCCCTTTAAAGAAATAAATAAACAAACAAATAAGCTACAAATGAATAAACTTAGTGAGGAAGGCAGGTAGATAATTTAGACAGGCCAAAAGCCAGCTCTTTTGGCTAGTTAGACAAGCCATGAATGTAAAAAAAGTTTTTGAAGAAAATTCAAAGTGCTATTCCAGTGAGCACACAAGTGATAAGAAAATAAAACAGCATAATTATTAACACAGTGGTCCAGATAAAAGATCAAACCAGTCACAATACTTTTTTTGTTTTTAGCCAAAGCAAGTCCAGAGAAAAGTCCAAGCTCTCTTCAATTCTATGAAGACTGAGTGAGGTGAGGAAGCCGCAGAAGAAATGTTTGAAGCTAGCAGAGGCTAGTTCATGAAGTTTAAGGAAAAAAACCATCTCCATAACATAAAAGTGCAAGGTGAAGCAGCCAATGCTAATGTGAAAGCTGCAGCAATTCATCCAGAAGATCCAGCTAAGATAATTGATGAAAATATCTATGTTACATAATAGATTTTTAATGTATACAAAACACCCTGATATTGAAAGAAGATGCCATCTGGACTTTCATAGCTAGAAAAGAGAAGGCAATGCCTAGCTTCAAAGTTTCAAAGGACAAGCTAAGTCTCTTGTTAGGAGTTAATGCACATGATGACTTTAAGGTGAAGCCAATGCTTTATTAATATTCCAAATCTCCTAGGACCCTTAAAAGTTATGATAATTTTACTTTCCCCATGCTCTACAAATGGAACAACAAAGGCTGGATTACTGCACATCTGTATACAGCATAGTTTAATGAATATTTTAAGTCCACTGTTGAGACCGACTGCTCAGAAAAAAAGATATATTTTAAAATATTATTGCTCATTGACAATACACCTGGTCACCAAAAAGCTTTGATGGAGATATACAAGAAGGTTTTGTTGTTTTTATGACTGCTAACACAATATCAATTCTACAGTCCATGGATCAAAGAATAATTTTAACTTTCAAGTCTTATTGTATAAGAAACACGTTGTGTAAGACTATAGCTGCCATAGACAGGTGCTTTGATGAATCAGAGCAATGTAAATTGAAAACTTTCTGGTAATGGATAGAATGTACTCCTGGTTAAAATGCAGTGAACATTGTTGAAATGACAACAAAATATTCAGAATATTACATAAACTTAGTTGATAAAGTAGTGGCAGAATTTGAAAGAATTGACTTCAATTTTGTAAAAAATTCTACTGTGGGTAAAATGCTATCAAACAGCATTGGATGCTACAGAGAAAGCTTTTGTGAAAGGAAGAAGGAATCAATGCAACAAATACCATTCTTATTTTAAGAAATCACCACAAGTCGGGCTCGGTGGCTCAGCCTGTAATCCCGCGCCTTTGGGAGGCTGAGGTGAGTGGATTGCCTGAACCCGCAGGTTCGAGACCTACCTGGGCAGCGAGACCCCATCTCTACAATAAATCAAAAAATCAGCCGGGCGTGGTAGCGTGTGCCTGTAATTCTGGCTACTTGGAAGGCTGAGGCGGAAGGATCGCCGGAGCCCAGCAGATCGAGGCTATGGTGGCTGGAAGCGACCACTGCACTCCAGTCTGGGCGACAGAGTGAGACTCCAATTCAAAAAAAAGAAATCACCACAGTCATCCAAGACTTCAAACAACCACTGCCCTGATCAGTCAGCTGTCATCAACAAGGAGGCAAAATCTACCACCAGCAAAAAATGTTATGACTGGTTGAAGACTCAGATGATTTTTCTTAGAAATAAAACATTTTTAAAATTAAGATATCTACTTTTTTTTAGACATAATGCTATTGCACACTTGATAGTCTACTGTGTGTTGTAAACATAACTTTTATAGGCAATAGGAAAGTAAAAAATCCATGTGACTCACTTTATTGCAATATTTGCTTTATTGTAGTGGTCTGAAACCAAACCTGCAATATCTCTTATGCTTGTCTGTAAAACTTAAAAACAATTAATTTCTGAATCTTTGAAAATAAATATCTAATAGACAAACTATTAGGAACTTATATTTCAATTAAGAAAATTGAGATATAAATTATTAATAGTGACAATAATACTGTAATAGTGGCTGAAATTTCAGATAAAATAGAGATAAAATGTAATGTAAAAAAATTAAAAACTGGGAACAATACTTTTATAGAATAATATAATTATTTAGTTATATTTAACATAAAAATAGAAACCTTGTATGTTTTATTATTCTTACACATATTTCACTTCTAGTTTAGAATCCATCCACCAAAATCAGTGAACACAAATGGTTTTCAAAGAAGTGTTTATGAAATATTTAAAGAGCTAATAACTTCAATTATTTTTCAATTTATTCTAGAGAATAGGACACAAAGAGCCAATTCACAATGCATTACCTGAAACAAAAAATATTGTTTATAATTTAAATCAGATTATGAGAGTAAGAAAGGTAAATTACTAGGTACTGTAAATTATAAACTTAGATTTAAAATCCTGAATATTACCAAACTGACTGTATAAAAGTTTTATGCATTAACAAGTTGTGAGTATTCAATAATGCAAGAAAAAAATGTTACTATGTTTTCAAAATGTATGCATGCAACTTGTCAAAATAATGTTGTAAGGGAGAAATCTATAGATTATGCCAGTGAAATATATTTTCTACCTTTATTTTATTTGTTTATATATTTTACTGAGTATATTTGAAGTTTACAGTGTGATACTATAAGATATGTAGATGGTAAATTGATTATTACAGTGAAAGAGATTAATATGTTTATCTCACATACTTTTACTGGCGAGAACACTTAGCATTTATTTACTTAACAAATAATCCCTAATATAATACAGCTATGTAAACTATAGTCTTTATGTTGTACGTTAGATCTCTAGACTTATTCATTCTACATACATGCTACTTTGTATCTTTTGATCTACATTTTTTTTCATTTTCTATATCCCATACCCCACCACCCCTGGTAACCATGGGTTTATTCTCCACCACTGCATATTTGCATATACCTGCATATTTGACTCTTTTAGTTTCCACATATAAGAAACACTATACAATATTTTTATTTTTTGTGTTTTGTGTTTCACTTAGCATAATGTCCTCCTGGTCCAGCCCTATTATTGCATCATCATCTTTGGTTTAAGGCTGACCACATTTTATTTATTCATTCACTCATCTATTGATGAACTTTTAGGTTGTTTCCATACTGTGGCTATTGTGAATGATGGTGCACTGAACAAAGAAGTGCAGATATCTTTACAAGGTGAAAAATTTAACTCTTTGAGTATATACACAGAAGAGTGATTAATGTGCTGTATGGTAGTTTTATTTTCAATTTCTTTAGAAACTTTCATACCATTTTTTATAATGGCTATACCAATTTACATTCCAACTAACAGTGTATGACAGTTCCCTTTTTTCCCACACTCTCCCCAACATTTGTTAGCTTTTGCATTTTTTCATCATAGTCATCCAAACTAGTGTTAGATAATGTCTCAAACTAGTTTGTATATTTTGTATATACAAATACTATTTGTATATTTTCTGATGATGAAATGACAATTGTCTTTTCATATATCTATTGGGCATTTTTATATCTTGAAGAAATATCTATTAATGCCTTTTGTCCATTTTAAAAAATCAAGTTGTTTCCCTGCTATAGAATTGTAAAGAGTCTTTATGAATCTTGTACATCTTAAAAATATTGATACACCAATCCATGAGCATGGACTGTTTTTCCATTGGATTGTGTTACCCTCGATTTCTTTGAGCAGTGTTTTGTAGTTCTTGTTGTAAGGGTCCTTCACTTCTCTGGTTAGGTGGACGCCAAGGCATGTCATTATTTTGGTGGCTATTGAGAATGTGATTGTGCTTTTATTTGGTTCTCCACCTGCTTGTTGCTGGTGTTTAAAAATGCAACTGTCTTTTGCATATTGATTTTGTAATCCGAAGACTTTACAAAAGTCCTTTATCACTGTGAGGCAGATTTGACCGACTTCAAAGGGTTTTCTAGGTATAGAATCATATCATTCGCAAAGAGGGGTAGCTTAACATCTTCTTTTCCTATTTGGATAACTGTGATTTCCCTCTTTTGCTTGATTGCTCTAGCTGGGACTTGCATGAATAGGAGGAATGAGAGTGGGTGTTCATACCTTATCACAGTTCTTAAGGGGAAAACTTCCAGCTTCTGTCCATTTAGGAAAATCTTGGCTGTGGTTTCATCATAAATGGCTCATTGTTTTGAGCAATGGTCCTTCTATGCCTAGGTGTTTGAGGGTTTTTATCAAGAAGAGATGCTGAATTTTGTAGTATGCTTTTTTTTTTTTTTTGCATCTAATGAAATTAACATGTGGTTCTATGCAGCCACAGGGAAGAGCAAATCGTGGCCTTCATAGCAACTTGGATGAAGTTGGAGACCTTCATATTAAGTGAACTATAGAAACAAAGAATTAAATACCACATATTCTCACCAATATATGGACCCTGATCATTAATCATATTAACACAAGGGTGGAATCAGCAGTCACTGGGCACTGCTAGGGGAGGGAGGGAGAGAAGAGGGTGGGAGGCACATGACAACGCAAAGGGTACCTGGTCCACTATCATGGAGAGTGAGAACCAGTTAGAAGCCCAAACTTCACCTGCATGCAGCCTACTTATACGGTAAATGCTCCCATGTAGAACTCCTCAAGGCTCTTAAAGTCATGAGTTTCTGTCTTTCCTTGTATTTCATGACTTTAAGAACCTTGAGGAGTTCTAACCAGGTATCTGAAAAATATCCCCCAATACTGTTTTGTCTGTAGCTTTACCCATGATTAGACTGACTTATGGACTTTTGCAAAGTGGTGAATTGCCCTTTTTATTGCATCATATCAAACTGTATATGATATCATATAACTAGTAATATTAATTACTTGATTAAGGTCATGTCTGCCAGGTTTCTTCAGTGTAAAGTTACTATTTTCTTTTCTATCCTGAATTTTATGTCTAACATTCTGATCCATCTTCTATAACTTTGGAAAGACAGAAACTTTCACAGACTAGAAAAGACTAGGGAAACATGATAACTAAATGCTAAGTGCTACCCTGGACCAGATCGTGAAACAGAAAAAGGGCATTAATGGAAAAACTGCTGAATCCAAACATCGTTTGGAGTTTGGTTAACAGTAATATATCAATGTCAATTCCTTTCCTTTGACAAATATATCATAGTGATATAAGATATTAACAATGGGAAGACCAGTTATGAGGTATATAGGAACTCTTTGTACTACCTTTGCAACTTTTCTGTAGGTCTAAATTTATTAAACAATAAAAAGTTTATTTTCAAAAACTCGAATCCTCAACCATATGCAAAAAATGACAAGGAGTTGCTGCATGTAGTACACATAAATAACTACTCATATAAAAAGAAAAAATAATTGAATAGGACCTAAACTATGAACAATATTATACAGAAAGCAAAACATAAAAAGCTTATGAAACAAATTATGAGTTCAACCCCATTGGTAATCATAGAATTACAAATTCAGACAATTATGAGATATATATTTATACCCAAGATGCTGATAGAAATCCCAATAGGATATGTTGTTGAGAAAGCAGAAAAACAGCAGCTATATTTATTTTTAGTGTATATACACATTAAGAGATAATTGGCAATATGTAGTAAAGTCAAAGATGCATATAATCTATAAGCCAACTATTCTGTTCCTGATGTGTGTACTAGAGAAACACAAATATACACAGATACATGTATACAAATGTTAATGGCATCATTCACAGTAGAAAAAAGGTGGACCCTGCCTACATATCTATTAACAGAGACTATTGAATGAATTATGGCCACATTTTAAATATCTATTCATATAATGAAATACTGTCCAGCAGTGAAAATAAATGAAAGCAAAGCACATATTAATGTATATAAATTTTGCAGATATAATTTTGTTAGGAAAAAAATAAACTTTGAAAGACATATCATGGTTTCAATTTTTCTAAGCACATGCAATATAGAATTACAGTATGCTTATAAATGCATATGTGTATCGCAAAGTATAGAAGATGGATCAGAATGATAGATATAAAATTTGGAATAGGCGATGACTCTGATGTGAACAGGGAAATTTTTTGGGGAAAGAATTACAACAGTATTAGCAATGTTCATGTATTAAGCTAACTGATGGATATACAAGTGCATATTATTATATTATATATTTTGCATGTCCTTCATGTTTTTCAGCAATATATTTTCATTCTATATGTTAAATGTCCTTTTTCATTCTGTCTGATCATTCTTAATATGATCCCACTGAATATTTTTCTTAAAATATTTTACAAGAACTACATATTATAATACAGTTTTAATAGCATAAAGTCTATCATATATCATTATCTGTATACATTTATTCCATTAACATTGTTAAAAGTGCAATAGTATTTCTCTTTCATGTGTGTTACTCTTATTGGTCTTACCATAAAAAAAATCTTTAAGTATTTTCTATGCATGTTAATGTGGAATACTATCTATCACTATGGGTGATTTTCAATGCAGGTTAAAAATAAAAATTAAAAGCAATGCTGACCTTGAATTGTTAATGATGATGCTATGTGGTTTGTCTCTTGGCAATGTCCAGAGGTTGTCCCACCAGAAGGCTCTCATTAGGGCACTCATATATTCATGAATCTACTATGGTTCAGAATATGACCCTCATACTTGCAGAGTCAGAAAGCTGATTATATAGTCACATCTAGAATGGATCTTTCAGTTGTGAACGATCTTAATTAAGTTCTCCAAATTGATCTATAAAACCAGAACAATAATTTACTTATTCAAAATAGAAATATAACCCTTAAATGAAGTGAATAATTTATTCCACGTTAGCAGTTTATCCCCTATCTATGTGCAGTTACATCATAGAAAACGATGGCAGAATTAGGTTGTCTTAAAAGTATTTTATAAGCTAGATTAATATACCAATTTTATGTGTATTGGCATTAGGATAAGAAAGCTTAACATTTTTGTCCCAAATTTTAATAGGTTGATTTTGCTAATAAAATATAGATATTTAAAATCTATTGTCTAAGATTCATTCTCCCTTGATCAGAACTAGATTTACAAAGCCAATGTTTGCTTCTATAATTCTGTCTTTCCCACACTCTCATGATTGATACTTCAAGCTTTTGATTGACATATACTTTTCGGAAATAAAGTCATGCCTTCAGCCAAATTACAACTAAGTCTTTGAAATCTGGGACCTTGTCTGACTTTGAGGTGACATTGTATAAATGTGATTTGATACATTGTGTTTATTTTCAGATGCAACTCTCATAGGACATCTTATATTCTTTGTTTCTTATTTGCATCTGATATCTGTCATCCAATATAATAGCTATCACATCCAGTTTTGTGTTGGGTGCTATTTTAATCATCCAAGTCATTGATAAAAATGTAAAACAGAACAGAGCATAAACCTCTGTTGCATGCTGCTAGAATCTGTTTTCTTTCTTGGCAAAGTTTTCAGTAATTATAGCTCTTTCTGAACATAGTCAACCATTGACGACCTTGCCCAAATGTCCTGCCTTCCAACAAAATGAATTCTTCTTGTTTTCAAGGGTATCGTGTGAGACTTTGTGAAATGCCTTTTTGAAATCCAGATGCACAGCATCCAATAAGTTAACCAAAATAAATAGCTTAGTAAACGTACATAAAATTAAATATACCTGGTCTGGAATGATCTATTTTTGTACACAGATACTCTTGGTAAATACTTTTTCTTTTAAGTGTACAGCATCATTTACTTGTTTAAAACATTAAATATATCTTCTTTCACTGTTGTTTGCATAACAGAATCCATATCTTTGTAAAAGTCTTGTAGGCTTATGCAGGCAGAAGCCTGGGAATTATAGGAGACTGTTCACTCCTTCCTTCTTTCTAATTTTCACTCTGCCACCAAATCTGAAATTCATTTATCTTGCCCACTTCTGCTGCCTGTATTCCTGTACTTCATCATCCAGTGTATTGTCAGAAAAATTTGTAGAATAGGTGTTATAGACTAAATTATATCAACTTAAAATGTATAGGTGGAAGCACTAGCTACCAATATGAATGTTTTTTGAGATAATGCTTTTAAGGAGGTAATTGAGAGCAAATGACATGTTAAGGGTGAGATCCTAATTCAATAAGACCAATGTTCTTATAGGAAAAGGAAGAAGCACCCAGACAAAACACACACCGAGAGAAAAGGCCATGTGAGGACACGTGTGAATTGGTCCTCTGCAAACAAAAGAAAGAAATTTCCAGAGATGTCAACTCTGCCAATACCTTGGTCAAGATAAACATCCTCTTTATTCTCCATTAAAACAAGCAAGCAAGCAAGCAAACAAAAAGCATCTGTGCTTACACATATTTTTTCTCATAAACTACTTCAAATTATGGATTATTTTCATAATTCTTCATGTTAAAAGAGTTTCTCTCTCTATGAATGATGATATTATTTTGTTGTTTAGTCACGGTGATGCCAGGTGGCACAGGGTATTGTTGTTTTTTGGGTTCTTACTATATTAACCTAAGTTATATGTTAATATATTCTTTATCTTTTTCGTGTATAAAGCCATGGCATTGTCCAATATTTTCTTACAATGAAAATAATAACATACTTTCAAATTTCTTTATACCTAAAAAATCATAGAAGTAGCAGAGGTGAAAAAGATTATGGAAAGAATATCTTTAACAGGTAAAATGAACATAGAGAATTCAAGTGAAAAGATATTAGATTATCTATAGTTGAATTGTCATATTAGTCAGTAAAGGAAATAAGTGTGGTAAAATATATTTTGAAATATTAATCACAGTTTTCCTCTGCTGTTTCTCATAGCCTGTGCCAACCCCCATTCATTCTTTTGGGTTTTTTTTTTTACAAGTTTATTATTATTGCTTTATTGTTTTCTATAATTTAGTGCTTTTGGTTTGCCTTGTTGGTCAGTCTCTGACTTCTTAACTCAATCAACTATCATTAAATTTGTATTTAACCCTGTGAGCCACATAAAAGATGCAAGGAAAACAAGGCAGCAGAAGAACAGAGGGCTGTCAATCAGATGAACAAGTGTCATTGTCAATGACAGTGTGATGGCAACACAAAGCTCTGAAGCAAGGCAGACTCTTTTGACAGAGTAAATCTAAAAATTAGTGGATAATTTATGATAGCAATAGTGGATTTGCTGTCATTAAAGGTATGAAGATGGTCAGCAATTAATTACAAAAGGAAAAAGAAAGTTGCCGTGTTTATTTATAGCTTAATCAAATGAATCAGAGCATACAAGCTAGATTACTAACATAAATATTTTGACATTTTCCTGTCCAGATCAGTTAGAAAACACTAGGGTTGATAAAGATTAGTAGTATCACTTATGAATGAAAACATTAAAAATTCTAAACAGAAATAAAATTCCAAATTTCCATCATTTTAATAAACTAGTTATTTTAATTTTTATTACTTCCTATAGTGGTTATTTGTATATATGTAATTTAAGAAAATTGTAATGACAGTATGGATACAGTTAGATATGTTTTTATTTGAAGTGACAAAAGAAACTCTTCACATGTAATGACCTGCTGTTTGAAGATTTTCAAAAACTAGACTAAAGAAAGTTACTATGATAGTAAATATGAAGTATAAATTAAACGAAAAAAACTCAAAATTCTAGACATAGCGGCGTGAGGGATGAAATTTCCAGTTATCAAAACAAGTTAAAATGAAGTATTTCTAAGGTGATTAAATCAATATGAATGTGTCGATGCTTAGGTGGTAATAGATATCCTATCATCTAAGGTGGAATTCTAAAAAAAAATGGAGCAATCAATCTAGGCAACTTTTCAAATATATTTTTTCTCCTTGTGATTATACAACGGTATAAGGTGCACCTCAGAAATATTATAGTTATATCTGGAAATTAACTCAATTCATTGGATACATGTTAGGAATATATGTGTATATATATCTCCAGAATATGTGTCTATGTGTGTACATAGAAAGCCAAAATAATGATTAGTTTTATTTGAATACAATTCAATCCATATATCAATAAAGGTTAAACATCACTATGAAGTATATAACAGCCGGGCTCGGTGGCTCAGCCTGTAATCCCGTGCCTTGGGAGGCTGAGGTGAGTGAATTGCCTGAGCCCGCAGGTTCGAGACCCGTCTGGGCAATTTGGAGAGACCTCATCTCTACAATAAATCAAAAATCAGACAGGCGTGGTAGCGCGCACCTGTAATTCCAACTACTCAGAAGGCTGAGGTGGAAGGATCGCCGAAGCCCAGCAGGTCGAGGCTGCGGTGGCCGGGAGCGGCCACTGCACTCCAGTCTGGGCGACAGAGTGAGACTCCAACACACACACACAAAAGTATATAACATGTAAAATTGCAGTCAAGTATCATAGAAATTTTGTTACATTTGATTTTAAATTCTATTACTTATAATAAATTGTAACTTTGGTTACCTGACTTGCCAGACACCAGCTACATGATGTGGGTTAAGTGGTTTCAGGATTGCCATGTACTGTGCAGAGGTACAAGATAAAAAATCATTAGGATGTTTGACAGCAAGCAAGCTGATTTTTAAAGAGTTGGGAAGTTCTAAACACTAATATCTACTCAGAATTTTAAATCAATAATCCCGCAACTGTTTACTAGCAAATGCAGTTAAATTGGGACTTAAAAATAAATAGAAGAGAACATAACATTAAGCATAGAAAGAGACCAATGAATGAATGAGACGCATGTGTATAAATTGGAAAATCACTAGAATATAAGTTTAGATAATTAAGTTCTAGTCCTGCCTCTTAAAAATAATTTATGAATTAACCCTGGGCAAGTCATGAATGTCTCTGATTTGCCTATTTATATAGAGATATTTTTACTAGATGACCTCTAAAATCCTTTTTAGCTTTCAGATTCAGCATTTAAATATTGATGCATTTTGTTTTAAATTACAAAACCTAAAATACAAGCAGTCTCTCATCCTTTATAAGGTGTAATTTCTTGCCATTTCACATATGTGGAGATTTAGCCCTAAAAACATGTCATTTTCATGACATACACTGAAAATACATTAATCAATCAACCTTAAGACAAAAATAATCTCAAGTCAATGTATGTGCTACTTTTTAAAATATGCTGAATTTAAATCATCTTACTACGAAGGGTAATGTCTAACAGAAAGCACTTGTTGTGTTTCATCTCTTACAATTTAAAGAACACAAAGATATTTGCTTCTGTCCTGATACAGTATTCAGACAAAGTTTCTTTTGTTTTATTGCATACTGAGTGATTTGGCCTGTATTGAAAAGCAGTTCAGAAAATCTCAGAGGAGGATAATGTCTGTTGACGATAACTGATGCTGGCTTCCATGGAAATGCTAATTTGGTAGCAGTCACTGTCAATCAGTCGCTCTGAGTTATTGTTCCAGCACTTCCAGATGCAATACGTGATGGCTGATGAAAGTTCCCGCTACAGTAATTAGACTGTCTTCAAAGAAGAAAGGGTTGTTAACTTAGGCTAAGGTAAACAGGCTCCGAGAAGGAAAAATAATCATAAATAGTTTTAAATGATTAAACAAAGAAGGGACTTCAGAAAATCCTTCTTGTACTCATTTCTATAAAAGAAGAGAATATAAGTTGAACAAATTCAGCAAATCATATAAGGCAGACTTAGAGTGTCTGAAAATAATAAGCTTATTAATGCAAAAATATTTAATATGTATTTTAATTTATAAATTGCATTATTGTAGTGTTATTGATTGCACATAGGTAAAATGTACAGGTTGATAAATTTCATATACATCTGTGCTCATAAAGTCATCACCATGAACAAAATATTCAACATTTTCCTTACCTCCACAGTGTTCCTACACTTCGTAATTCCTCCTTCTGATCCTTCCTTCATCATTCTGTTCCCAAACACTTCATATTCTTTCTATCATTTAAGTTAGTTTGAAACCCTTAGAAATGTATACAATTTAAATCATATAAGTGTACTCTTTCTTTGTCCTTAAACATCATTTTGAATTTATTAATAGTTCATTTTATTGCTGAGTGATATATTACTGCATGGATAAACCACATTTTGTTTATTTATTTATTCATCTGTTGAAGGGCATATATATTAATTCCAATTGTTGGTGATTATAAATAAAACCACTATGAAAATTTTTGTATAAGTCTGTGTGCATATGCTATCTTTTCTCTTTGATAAAAGCATAGGGATAGAATAGTTGCATCATATGGTATTTATTTATTTTTCACAAAATTGCAAATCTCTTCCAAAGGATCCTATAATTTTCTGTGCCCAACAGCAATATATCAAAGTTCCAATTTCTCCACATCTTCACAAATAGTTAGTGTAGTCATTCTTAATTTTTGCCATCTCAATAGCTGTTATTTTGTCTGTTATAATTTGCAATCCCCTGATGATGGATAATGCACATATTTCACATGCTTATTTTTCATAAACCTAACTCTTTTGGTATAATGTCTGTTTAAATAATCTGTCTATTTTAAAAATTGTATTGTTTGTTGTTTTTGCTTTTTGGTCGTTCCTTAAATGATCTGGATACAAGTTCTTTTATATAAGATTTTCAAGTAACATCTCCCAGTCTGTGGTTTGTCTTTTCATATTCTTGACAATGTCTTTCAAAATGAAGTAATTTTTGAATTTCATGAAGTTTAATTTATGATTATTTTTATCTTAGGAAAGCTATTTTTTGTTTTGTTTTGTTTTTTTGGTTTTTTTGAGTTGGAGTCTCACTCAGTTGCCCAGACTGGAGTGCAGTGGTCGCTCCCGGCCACCGCAGCCTCAACCTGCTGGGCTCCGGCGATCCTTCCGCCTCAGCCTTCCAAGTAGCCGGAATTACAGGCACGCACTACCACACCCAGCTGATTTTTTGATTTATTGTAGAGATGAGGTCTCGCTGCCCAGGCGGGTCTTGAACCTGCGGGCTCAGCAATCCACACACCTCATCCTCCCAAAGGCGCAGGAAAGCTATTTTTAATGGGCTTGTAGTTGTAAGTTGGCATATTTTTCTTCCAATTCTTTGGAGTTACTGCTCTTTCTTTCTACTGTTTCTGATGAGAAAATTGTTGTAAATATGACCTTTGATTTTCACACATAAAATGTTTTTTCAAAAATTCAACTGTTTTTTATGTAATCAAACATTATATTTTGAGATAATTATAGATTTGTATGTCATTGTGAGAAATTGTGAGAAAGACCTCATTATTTTCCACTGTTTCTCCCAATAATATCTTTAGAAACTATAGAACAGTATTCTACCAGAATATGTAAATTGTTATATTCCACTGATCTTTTGATTTTCCTAGGTTAGTTGCTGTTAAGATAGTTCCAGCTACGTTGAAGGCTGAGGTGGAAGGATCACCTGAGCCCAGCAGGTTGAGGCATGCCACAGCACTCCAGTCTGGGTGACAAAGTGAGACACTGACTCAAAAATTAAAAGAAAAAAAAAAGTTATCCTTATCACTGGTTTTGTCACTGTGCCTTATAGTTTCCATCCTATATCTCGTGCTTGCTGTTTATAGAACTTCATAAAAGTATGGATATTTAGTTTTCTACAACTTTAAAATATATCTGGCATTAATGTATTCAAATCAATTTTTCTGTTACCTATCTCTTTTCTACGCATATCATTTGCCTCTTGGTATTGTCTCATTGCTCGCTAAATCTTTGTTCATTTTATTATTCTCTACTTTCTGTGTTTCATTTTGAATGTTTTCCATACCTATTCAAATTCAATTATATTTTCTTCTGTAATGTATAGCCTATTCTTAATTTCATTCCCAGTTGTAGTTTTTATCTCTAGAATATGTGCATAAGGCTTTTTAAAAATATCTTTCATGTTTCTTGCTAACTTTTTAGAACCTATGGAATACAAACAAAATAACTGTTCAAATATCTTTGTCTGTTAATTCTAATATCTGGGCTCAGTTTTAATTAAGTAAATTCTATTTATCTTACTATGGGTGACAAGTTCCTTTTTTGCTCTTGGCATGCTAACATTTTGCTGGATGCTAGATATTATGAAATGTACCATGTAAATTGGAACTACAAATTTTTGAATTTCTAGAAATATTTCTGAACATTTTTGTGAAATAGGTTACTCAGAAGCAGTTAGATCTTTTCAAGTCTTGCTTTATGGTTTTGTTTTGTTTTGTTTTTTGGGTTTTTTTTGCAGGACCAGAACAGTGCTCAGTTCAGGGCCAAATGTTCCCCACCACTGAAGCAGGACTTTTCTGTATAGTCTCTCCAAATCCTCATGAATTTTGAGGGTTTTCAATCAAACTGGTGGAAATGGGAACTTTCCTTGCAGTATTCCTGAATTAAGCACATTACTCCTAACTTTCTAGGATGGTTCTTATGCCAGACACAGGTAATTTCCCCCACATGTCCACACTGACCAGTTCTCAGGTGAATACTTAAGAGGTACTGTCTACCAATTCCTGGCAGAGATACCATATGCCAATCCCTCATTATATATCTCTCTCACCTCCCCATCACCTCTTCAATACTTTGCCCTCACCTTTTTCTCCCTGAACTCACAACTTTGTTTGTTCACCTCATAAAATCCATGGGCCTCTGTCTAGATTCTCTTTTCTGCACTTCCACCTGGAAAATCTCTCAAGGTTGAAAGGTAAAGGAAACATAGTGTTCAATTCTTTGATTTTTCTGTCAGTCAGGGATCATTGTCTTTCACTGTCTATTGTTTGGTATCTTGAAATTGGAGCCAAACAAGAGCAAATGTTGTAGTGTAAATTCTAATAGCTACCTAGTTGAGATGTCAGTTACAAATCCACAAGCTAATTATCAGAGCTTTAATTCTGAGTTATATGATTCAGGTCTTTGAGATACTGAAAACCTCTGGTGAAAGCATAAGCAGGATATGAGTATGTTACACAAGGTTAAAAATCTAGTTGTAACTCTCCTATAGAAACTCTTAATTCTAGAGAACTGTTTCACAGTTATTTTTCTATCACTAGTTTATGAAAACCTATGAGTTTAAGAATTGGCAACAATGCTTTCTGTCCATAATGACAAAAGATTAAAAAAAAAAAAGACATTCATGTGGTCAGTGTTTATATTAGATTGAAAAACGGACAAAATAAATTCAGTCATAAGAACATTTACCTATTATTTTGCTTCCAAACTAGTTTATAGAACTTGAAATAGTTTGGAACTGGGCAAGGGAAGCATGCAAATAATATAATATTTACAAACATTCATTCTCGTATCCCAAAATTCACATTTTTATTAATAAAAAAACCATTGATTTATCTTATCCATAAATATGGCTATTTGATAGATATAAATCAATAGAAAGTTATATGTGCTTCTATTTTTATTTTTAAGCATTCTTACATTTGCCTAATGAGCCAAAAATGATAAAGTTGGAGATGACTATGGATCACATTAATAGACATCACATATTTTATACTAAGGATTTTACTCTAGAATATCTTCAATATTCAAGTTACCCTAGAATTTAGTGATATAAAGTAAATATTTCATTAAGCTTAGAGATTCTGTGGGTGAGGAATTCATCATCGAGGTGGTGGCTTGCCTCCTTACATCTGAGACCTTAGATGTGAAGAATCAATGATTGAGTAACTCCATGTATGGGGCCGGACTCTTCTGAAAGTTTCTTTAATCACATGACTACAAGCTGGACAGAAATGGTGGAAACACTGGACTTACTTGAGATTGTTAACAGGATGCCTGAATATGCCCCTCTCCGTGTGGCTTGTCTTCTTCACGGAGTTTAGTGTTGCCAAACTTCCCACCCAGATCTCAAGTGGTTATGTAGAAGAAATAAGTCCCAGTGTTTGGTAGCATGATAGGGTGACTATAGTTAACAATAACTTATTGTATATTTCAAAATAGCTGAAAGAAAGTCTTAGAATGCTACCAGCACAAAGAAATGATAAATGTTCAGAGTGATGGATATCCTAAATACCCTAATTTGATTACCACACATGATATGCATGTATCAAAATATTACTTGAACCCCCGCAATATATACATTCATATATACATTCATTATATATGCATTCATTATATATAATATAATAAAAAATAACATTATATATAATATAATGAAAAATAACAAAAAGAGAGACCAAGAGAGAAACTGCATACCCTTTATGACCTATTCTTAAAAGTCATGTAAAGTCACTTCTGCTATACTTTATTGGTCAAAGTAGCCACAAGTTTCCCCAAATTCAAGGAGAAAGGACAGAAGACCTTACTACTTGAAAAAATTTATATCAAAAAATGTTGTGATATTGTTTTTCAAAAATTATCATGCTTCTGATACTCCAAATATGGCTATGATACATTAAGTCTTTTAAAATTTTTTTTTAATTTTAAAGATGTGGAGTACAATTCAGAATTAGGTATATAGGAGGTGATCGTACAGCTAAAGTTTGGGCATCCCTTTGGTCCCCACTTCACTTGTTTTGAGATCAGGTACCCTTGTTGATGTTGTGTGCTCTCCCTCCCCAACAGTATCCCACTACTGCCAATCCCTTTCTTATTGTATTATGGTAAATGTTATGGTTCACTTATGAGTGAGAACATGTGGTATTCGGTTTCTTTGTTTCTGTGATAGATTGCTAAGTATGATAGACTGTAAATTCAACCAAGTTGCTGTGAAATCCATACTTTTGTTCCTCTTTATTGCTGCATAATATTCCATATTGTATATATACCACATTTTTTAATTCAGTCGGGGTTTGATGGGCAGCATGGTTGGTTCCATGTTTTTGCTTTTGTGAATAGTGCTGCAATAGGCATGTGTGTGCAGGTATCTTTTTTTGTAGAGTGGTTTAAGTTCTTCCAGGTATATTCCCAGAGCAGGGATTGCTGGGTCATATGGTAGGTCATTTTCTAGTTCTTTTATGAATTGTCGCATTGTTTTCCACAAAGGTTGACCTAGTTTGCGCTCCCACTGGCAGTGTGGAAGCATCCCTTTTTCTCCACATCCTCACCAGCATCTGTTGTTTTCTGTTTTATTAATGATGGCCATTCTTACTGGAGTTAGATGTTATCTCATTGTGGTTATGATTTGCATTTCTGTGATGATTAGGGATGTTGAGCATTTTTCATGTGTCTGTTGGCTGCTCATATGTCTTCTTTTGAGAAATGTCTGTTCATGCCTTTTGCCCACTTTATAAAAACTTTTAATATTTTTATTTTAAAGATGTGGGGTACAATTCAGGGTTAGGTATACAAATGTTCATTATGCAGGTACCCTTGTTGATGAGGTGTGCCCCCCCTTCCCCAGGCAGACTCCCACTACGGCCAATCCTGCTTCCCCGCCTCCCTCCCAGCAGTTTCCCACTACTACCATTCCTTTTCTTATAGTATCATGATAATTGTTCAAGGTTCGCTTATGAGTGAGGACATGTGATACTCAGTTTTTGTTTCTGTGAAAGATCACTCAGTATTTTAGACTCTAAGTCCATCCAGATCCAGGTTGCTGTGAAGCTCATGATTTTGTTCTTCTTTATGGCTGCGTAATATTCCATTGGGCATATATACCACATTTTAAAAATCCAGTCATCTTTTGATGGGCAGCATGGTTGGTTCCATGTTCTTGCTACTGTGAACAATGTTGTGATAAACATGTGTGTAGGTATCTTTTTCTTACAGTGATTTGAGTTCTTCTGGGTATATTTCTAGTCGGGGGATTGCAGGGTCATATGGAAGGTCTATTTTTAGATCTTTTAGGAATCACCACACTGTTCTTCACAGAGGTTGTACTAGTTTACACTCCCACCAACAGTGTGGAAGTGTTCACTTTTTGCTGCATCCTCTCCAGCATCTGTTGTTTTTTGAGTTATTGATGATAGTCATCCTGATGGAGCTAGGTGGTATCTCAGTATAGTGTTGTTGTTGTTGCTATTTTTGTATTTTTAACCTTTATTGATGCATAAATGTATATAGAGAAGTATACAACTCTTAAGTAAGCAGCTGGATAAATTTTCACAAAGTGAACATCCCTCATAGTCAGCACCAGATTAAAGGACTAGAACATTACCAACATCCCACAAGTCCCTCCTTTTCTCCCTTTCAGTCACTGTCTTCTCATAAAGATAATTACTACTTGAACCTCTGACACTAAAGATTACACTTGACTGTTTTTGAACTCCCTATAAGTTATCTAATAAAGTGTGTATTCTTTTGGTGTCTTTCACTCATTTTACGTTTTTGAGAGTCATCTATTGTCATTGCATGTAGCCATAGTTTATTGTCATTGTTGTGTGATATTTCAGATTATAAATGTATAACCACAGTGTAGTTTTAATTTGCATTTCTTTGATGACTAGTAAGGTTGAGCATTTTTTCACTTATCTGTTGGCTGCCCGCATGTCTTCTTTTGAGAACTGTCTATTCATATCTTTTGCTCACTTTGTATTAGGGCCGTTTGTTTTTTTTCCTTTTGGCACATTTGAGTCCCTTGTAGATTCTGGATGTTAGGCTTTTGTCAGATATGCAGTTGGCAAATTTTTTTCCCATTCTGTATGCTCTCTGACCACTCTCTTGATGATATCGGCTGCTTTTCAGAAACTTTTCAATTTGATGAGGTCCACTTGTCTATCATATCTCTTATGGCATGGACTTTTGGGGTTTTGCTCAGGAATTGGTTGCCTGTTCCAATATCCATAAGGGTATCTCCTGAATTTTCTAAGATTCTTAACGCTTGAGGTTTTACATTTAGGTCTTTGATCCATTTGGAGTTGATTTTTGTGCGTGGTGATTGTTAGCGGTCCTGTTTCATTCTTCTGCATGTGATCAACCAGTTTTCCCAGTACTATTTACTGAATAGGTTTTCCTCTCCCCAGTGGTTGTGGGTGAAGGCTTTGTTGAAGATGAGCTGGTTGAGAAATTAAGTTTTTGCTTCTGGAGTCTCTATCCTGTTTCATTGGTCTATATGCCTGTTCTTGTACCAATACCAGGTTGTTTTGATTATTGTGGCCATACAATAAAGTTTAAAGTCTGGAAGTGTGACACTTCCTGCTTTGCTTCTTTTGCTAAGGATTGTTTTGACTATTTGTGGTAGTTTATGTTTCCATTTGAATTTATGTATTGTTGTTTCCATGTCCGAGAGGAATGATGTTGGTAATTTAACAGGTATAGCATTGAATCTGTAGATTGCCTTTGATAGGGTAGACATCTTAACAATGCTGATTCTTCCAATCCATGAGCATGAAATATTTTTTCCTTTTGTTTGTGCCATCTTTGCTTCTTTGAGCAATGCTTTGTAGTTTTTGTTGTAAAGTTCTTTTATTTCTCTGGTTAGGAAGACACCAATGTATTCCATTTTTTTGTTGCTATTGTGAATGGAATTGTAATTTTGATATGGATCTCTGCTTGTTTTTTGTTATGTATAAGAATGTAACTGTTTTTTGTGTGTTTATTTTGTACCCTGAAACTTTGCGAAAGTTCTTTATCAGTGCAAGGAGGTTTTTAAACAGATTATCTTGCATTTTCTTTCTTTTTTTTTTTTTTTTTTGAGTTGGAGTCTCACTCTGTTGCCCAGACTGGAGTGCAGTGGCCACTCCTGGCCACCGCAGCCTCAACGTTCTGGTCTCTGGAGATCTTCTGCCTCAGCCTCCCAAGTAGCTGGAACTACAAGCACGTGCTACCACACCCGGCTAGTTTTTGATTTATTGTAGAGATGAGGTCTTGCCAAGTTGCCCAGGTGGGTCTCGAACCCGCGGGCTCAGGCAATCCACTCACCTCAGCCTCCCAAAGGCATGGGATTACAGGCTGAACCACTGAGCCCAGCATTATCTTGCATTTTCAAGGTATAGGACCATATCATCAGCAAAGAGGAACACCTTGACTTCTTCTTTTCCTATTTGGATACCCTTGATTTCTTTCTCTTGTCTGATTGCTATAGCTAGAACTTCCAGCACTATGCTGAACAAGAGGGGTGAGAGTGGACAGCCTTGTCTTGTTCCTGTTTTTAGGGGAAATGCTTCCAATTTATGTCCATTTATCACAATGTTGGTTTTGGGTTTATCATAGAAGGCTCTTACTATTCTGAAGTATGTTCCCTCTATGCCTAGATGTTCAAGGGTTTTTATCAAGATGGGTTGCTGGATTTTATGGAAAGCTTTTTCTGCATCTAATGATATAATCTTGAGGTTCTTGTTTTTACATCTATTGATGTATTTAATTACATTTGTGGTCTTGCTGATGTTGAACCAGCCAGGGATTAAGCTTACTTGGTCATGGCGGACAACTTTTGAGATGTTTATTGCATCCAATTTGCTAGAATTTGCTTGAGTTATTTTTGCATCTATGTTCATCAGGGATATTGGCTTATAGTTCTCTTTCTTAGTTGGATCTTAACCCCGTTTGTGTATGGTACTTTAAGTCTTATTATGAAAGAGTCTTCAGTACAAATTTGGGTTTTTTCTCAACACAGCTTCTTTAACTTTTTTTGTTTCATCTGTTTTCTTATTATTCTCTAAGGAGATATACAGTGTAGGGCAGAAACACTGTCCAATATGACCCCCATTAGGAAAAATTGAATCAGAATTCTAGAAACCAGAGAGAAACTATTCAACATTGGCTACCCTAATTTCTTAAAACCTCTAACTTCAGAAAAAAATGTACATCAAGTTGTTTTGATTTTATATGCTTTATATGATTCATCAATACAGGCAATATTTTCTAAAGGCTTGAAAAACAATACTTTGAGCTTTAAAAAGCTTTGGAACAAGGTGGAATTTGATGGAGTTGCGGAGAGGAGTAAGCAGCTACAATTCCTGATACTCTTTGCTGAAGTTTTTCTTCATTGGACCAAAAAGCAGAATTATCCAAGGTAAAACAACCAGCCCAGCATGCTTATAGCCATCAGCTCGGGCCTTATCTAATTTTCTGGTAATGATTTAATAGTTTTGGCTCACCTATCCATGAACACATGTGAAGATGAAGCATTGAAACTGTAAAGAAAAAGCAAGAAAATAAAACAGAACCCCCCAAAAAATTACACTGACATAAGTCCTTGGGATTATGTCTATGTGCTTTTATGTGTGCCAGAGAGTCACCTCAAATACATGTCATTATTTTTATGTAAATTCTGTGACTGGTTAAGTATGACATTGAAAGAATAATAAAATAAATAATATCATAATTTATGATTATTATATTCACACTTTAAATATTACAGTCTATATCATTTTTAAAAATGTGTTAAATATTTCTACTGTTTACTATGGAAATTGTCAACTAAGAAAACAATGCTAGGAAACAAGCAATATAACTAATTTCCTACACTAATTGAATAGGCATTAACAAGTACTTAATCATTTCAAAGTCTTCACCAGAGAAAGAGTCATAACAACGTGCCCTCAGAAAGACATTTTTGGTTGTCTAGAAAAAGAAACTTCATAATGACCATGTTAATTCAAATATATAATCTGCTGTATTACTATTATTATTATAATTTTAGATGTTTGAGCTGGAATGCTTAGTACAGTCAACTATTTATATGATAAAAGAGAGATCCAGAAAATTAAAATCAAAAGCCAAGTAAATCATAAGACAGGAGTTAGAGAAAATGTGCTCAATGGGGTTATCATAATAACCTATGAAATTTTTAAAATCTACAGACTCCACCCTCCACCTTCCACAAGTTTCCTCGCAGTAACCTCTCCCTTCTTTCTCACCCTTCCTCAAGATTTAGAAAGCAGTCTGAAGATTTTAGCACCATGCTGTGAGCAACTATTATTTCTAAAGTATTTATTCAATGGCTACCACGTACTGAGGGTTGGGATGTGGAATGAGTGGGAATGAGTGTTGAGCTGCCTGTCCTCAAGTAACTCAGTCCACAGAAGGAGACAGACAAGTAGACAAATGTTTGCAATTTAATACAATAAGTGCTATGACAGTGTACCAGGGGAGTCTTTAAATTAAATTGAGGAAGAGATTGGTATTGCATGTTCTTGAAAGAGGGACATTGACCTAATTCTTGAAGGATACTAGAAAGAAAAGGTAAGGCATTTAATAAAGCTGAGAGGGAAATGAGCCTAAGAAAATAAACAGGTCTCAGAAGTTTAAGAACTTTCTATACCTTTCTGTGAAAATGACTTTATCCTAAAAACTAGGTGAAACAATTTAGAATTTCTATGCAGGAAATTAGAAAAAAACATTTTGTGATTTGGAAATATTGATCTGAGTACAGCATGGGAATCCTACCAGAAAACTGCAAAAGTTTAATCATAAGGAGTTTTTATTTAACATAAAATGAACTACATTGCAAGACTTTGTGTCCTCATTATTAGAGGCTAGTTATAATGTTAATCACGTCTCACTTCTGGGTTCTTGACAAATAAAAATAAATGCAGAATTCAACTGTAGATCAACCTATAACATCTGCTTGCTTTTAATTCATAAATAATACTTTCAAATCTTAGCAGAATTTCTTTTCTCTTTTTTTTTTCCTTAAATCTGAGCTTAGGTCCCTTTCTGATCCTGGCTTGCTGCATCCAATTTCAGGCTAACAAATTGGAATGTGGGGAGCGGAGACATGGCCAGGGCTTCTGTACTACTTACTAGGAGATATACTACATATCTGAGCACAAGACTCCATGAAGCAAGGTTTACCTGCTGGTTTTCAAACCTGACCTCCTGATCAACACTGCTTCTAACAAATGAGACACTGATTCACAGGGGAAAAGAGACATTCAAACATTCCTTCAAATATTTCTCTCTCTTGAAAATTAGGACAGAATTTCTTTAAAGGCATCATAAGACCTTGAGAATCAGGCTTTCTCCCAGCAATCCCCCAATTTTTATTCCTCTAAAATATGTGCCTTAACAGC
Organism: Carlito syrichta; assembly: GCF_000164805.1. NCBI lineage: Eukaryota > Metazoa > Chordata > Mammalia > Primates > Tarsiidae > Carlito > Carlito syrichta. Next base: position 748,427 of record NW_007260479.1, read on the forward strand.
AGGCCTGTGGTCAACCAATGATGTGGTATGTCCTCTGGGATAAAACAGCAGCAGGATATGGGGCCAGCCTTGCTTCTTGAGGTTTTTCTATTGAAACCAATTCTGTTTCTGTGTTTATGCCTTCAGAACCGGAATGAATGTAGTTACTTTCACATTTCCAAACATTATATTAATATCACTAGAGGCCGGGCGCAGTGGCTCACACCTATAATCCCAGCACTTTGGGAGACCAAGTTGAGAGGATTGCCTTAACCCACGGGTTCAAGACCAGTCTGGGCAACTTGGCAAGACCTTTTCTCTACAATAAATCGAAAAATCAGCTGGGTGTGGTGACTTGTGCCTGTAATTCCAGCTACTCAGAAGGCTGTGGTGAAAGGATTACCTGAGCCCAGTAGGTCGAGGCTGTGGTGGTCGTGGGTGTGCCACTGCACTCCAGTCTGGGCAACAGAGTGAGACTTTGACTCAAAAAAAAAAAAAAAGTCACTAGAATTCCCTCACGATATCTTCTCCTATAACTAGTACAAAGAACCACTAGATACCATCTGATTATCATATCAGTAGGCCTAAGCTTGAAAACACAAGCGAATCCATATTTGTTGCAATAATTATACCCACAAATGTTCTTAAAAGTCATATCGATACATGTTAAGACTGATAAGGGTCTGAAGTTTTATCTTACTTGCAAGCTAACAATAGTGCCTACCATATTTTTATGGATTTGGGCAGAAGACCTACAGATCCTATGTTTAATGAGTATATTCTAAGCAAAGGCAGTAGCAAGAATATCCGCAAGTTTTGCATCAGTTCACTAAACGCAACTCTCACAGAATGACACAAAAAAACCCAGGTGATACCCACACAAAAACAGTGGGTTGAGTTATATAAGCAGAATCCTGTGCTTAGAGAACATTTTTTTTTTAATAATGGACAGTTATCATGCCTGCCTTGTTCTCCTGAGAGAGACACTATGTCTGTTTTTCAAGAATTTAAGCAAACATGCTTTTTGCTTTGAAGGGAGTTTTTATTTTTCAGTGTTGCTTGCTATAAAGTCATCTTTTTGTTTTGTTTTTTTGTTTTTTTGAGTCTAAGTCTCACTCTGCTGCCCAGTGAGCCTCTGACACTCAGGGTCACTGCAGCTAGACCTGCTGGGCTCAGGCAAAATTCCCACCTTAGTCTTCCAAGTAGCTGGAATTACAGGCATGCACCACCATACTCAGCTAATTTTTTAATTTATTGTACAGATGAGGTCTAGTCAAGTTGCCTAGGCTGGTCTCAAACCTATAGACTCAGGCAATCCTCATGCCTCAGCCTCCCAAAGTGCTGGGGTTACAGGGGTGAACCACTGGACCAGGCTAAGACATCCCTTGAAAAGTCAATTTGGAATAAAGGGCAGTCAGTTCCTCTGTCATATAAAAATGTATGGAGAATTGTCTCCCAAAAGCATAAAACACACACACACACACACACACACACACACACACACACACACACACTCACATAAACACGCACACACAGAGGAAAAGAAGAGAAAGAGAGACACACACAGAGAAAGATAGATAAATAGTATAAAATTTCATTCTTTTTTAAAGGATAGTATTGGAATTATTCTTTTCTTAAACAAGTTTACAGTGTGGAACCCCGATTTTTAACTGTCACTGAAATGTTTGTCTTCCATCTATGACCAAAGATGTGTTAATTTTCTTATTTTTCACTTATTTCTCTATTCCTGGAATTATAATAATGAGGTGTATATGACATTTTAACTAGAAGGCCAAGTTAACAAAATTTTCTTAGGTTTTAAAAAAGCACAAACACTTAACTTACCTTAATATTTTTCCCCTCATGAAGAAGATCCTTGGTAACATGTTTAGGTCACTACTGTAAACTTTTGCTCAGGAAAAAGTCATGATATACACTTTTGTTTGTTCTTACTAATTGACTTGAGAAGATTCTAAAATAGAAAGGCTATTGTTGGTGATTTCAAAATTTCTATTCTCATATCCCTCAAAGAACGAATTCATGCTATGAATTTATCAGCATCTTGTATTTTCTTAGCTTTTAAGAGGTTTTGGGAATCTTGTGCCATTTTTTCAAAAAGCATATTTTTATTAGATTTTCTCACTTTATGTATCAATTGTATAATATTCTATTTTGTGATCTTTAAATGTACTATTTTCTTGAAAAAAAATTCTTGATGAAAAAATCAATGCAAGAATGCTTTTGGAGTAATTCAAGGCATTGCAGTAGGAACTTGGAAGAATCCATTAATTATTATGATTACTGCATTTGTGTGCATATATTATATACAATAAAAGGTAAATTTTCTACTAAATATTTTATTTATCTATTTTGTTTTATAATTTTCCCTTACACCACATCCTAATCACCTAAATATTCTAGTGTGCTACGTTCTGTTTGTTTGTTCCATCTTCAACACATGACATGCTTACTGTGTTTCTAAACAGGCAATGCAATCCTTTTTTTTTTTTTTAGATTGGAAAATATGGTTTATTAAGAAAGTAAATGAATGAGAGAGAGAGATTAACCTCCTCAAGGTAGGGAAAGGACAGAAGTATGATTCTAAGAGCTAAGGGTAACACAAAAGGAAAAGGAAAATGTCACCATTTTTTTTTTTTTTTCTACAAGAGTTTACTTTATTACTCAAAATATCAAACATACAGGCATTGGGAATGTTCAGATCACCTTGTCTTCTTGCAATCACTTCAACTCTCTTTACCTGCTTCCTTTTGCATTATATGAATATTACTGATTATTAACTTGCTGCTTTGCAGAGTTGTAGAAATATATATCATAATACCTGTGAAAATTCTTTGAAAAGAAAATCATATAAAATGTGTAAAATGATCATTATTTTAAAAACAATAATGAAAAGAAATTTATGAATTTAGATGTTGAAGGTAAACCAATAGGAAATAATCTCATTTTGTTTGGGTCATAATCTGTGAACATAAAAAAGACTCTTAACTCATGAAGATTTATATTAACAGTTCAATTTTGATTTTGAACTCCAGGAGTCTGTCTTATTTCTACAGTTCAATGTAGCTCTTTTTGAATAAGTTTATCTATAGATGAATATCATACTGAGTACAAGTTATCTAGTTGTATAACAGTGTAATAATATGCTTACACATAACATTGCATTGCTTTACATTATTATTACACACACATATACACTTAATATACTCTTTCACTTTTATAAATCTTATCATTAATGAGACTTTCACATATTTACCTCACTTGGAGTTTTTCCTCATAATTTGTTAATGAAATAGACTGCAGCTTTTATCATCTCTTTTTAAAAGATAAATGATAAAAGTTAATTGGGACCTGAATTTATTTCCATCTGCTTTCAAAGTTCATACTTTTTCTATTTTAGCATGAAAAGAAGAGCAAATATTCCAAAAGCCCCTATATATCCCTTTCTTTGATGGTGTTTCCTGCTAAGTATCATTTCCTCAAATGTTTCAACATAATATGTCCTCTACAATAATCCATTCTATCTGAAAAGTTTAAGGAAAGCCCTTATCATTCACTGCCAACATGATTTATGTCAATGAAGTTGTTTTAGAACTAACATCTTATTAAATTTTGATGCCAAACTCACATACACTTTCTTTGGGAGAAAGGAACTCAGGAGAGCCATGACTAATATTTCATTGTCAATATTATTTGGTACAACATTCTTCCCCATTTATAAGGACATCATCCTTTGCTTATAACTAATTTTCTTAATTAGGTATTTTTCTTAGGATATATTTAACCCCAATTAGCTTTTTTGAAAAGAGAACACACTAACAATGTAAATGCCAAAGGAGATCTCATGTGATGGTGACCTGACCAAAGCCATTGGTCTTCAAATACATATGAAGGATCTAGGGTAGTAGCCACCATTAAAAATAGATTGTCAAATATGAGCAGCCAACAGATAACATGAAAAAATACTCAGTCTCACTAGTCATCAAAGAAATGCAAATTAAAATCTTCCTGAGATACTGCCTAACTCCAGGGAGGATGGCCATCATCAATAATTCAAAAAACAATACATGCTGGAGAGGATGCAGTAAAAAGGGAACACTTCTACACTGTTGGTGGGAGTGTAAACTAGTACAGTCTCTGTGGAAAACAGTGTGGCAATTCCTAAAAGATCTAAAAATCGACTTTCCATATGACCCTGCAATCCCCATACTGAGAATATACCTGAAGAAACATAAATCACTCTATGGAAAAGATACCTGTGCAGCATGTTTATTGCAGCATTATTCACAATAGCAAAAACATGGAACTGTGCTGGCCATTGAAAGAGAACTGGATTTAAAAAATGTGGTACATATACACGATGGACTATAACGCAACCATGAAGAAGAACAAGATTATGAACTCCATAGCAACTTGGATGACTTAGAGGCTATAATACTAAGTGATCTATCACAGGAACAAAGAATAGAGTATTATGTTCTCACTCATAAGGGGACCTTGAGCAACTATCATGATACTACAAGAAAGGAATTAGCAGTAGTGGGAAACTGCTGGGACTGGGGGGGGGGGGGGGGGG
>NW_007260479.1:753233-878202 GCF_000164805.1 Carlito syrichta
TTGGCCCCACCCTGCTCCCATGCAGCTCCTCCAATAGGAACATAGCATGGCCCCTTCAGGCCCCTGTCAGGCTAGTAAATACAGCCCTCTCCCCGCAACTCTCTCTCTCGGTCTTTCTCTGTCACTCTCTCCCTCTCTGCAGCTCTCTCCCCTCCTCTCTCCCACTTCCTCTCTCTCTCTTACTCTCTCTTTTTCTCTCTCTTTTTCTTTTTTCCCGTTACAGATCTCCTCTGTAACAGCCGCTTTAATAAATCTCTTGGTCCTGGCCAGGTGTGGAGTCATTACTGGAGCCAACTTCTTTCAGGGGGCACACCTCATCAACAAGGGTACCTGCATAATTAACATTTGTATACTTATCCCTGAAGTGTATCCAACATATTAAAAATTAAAAAAAAAAAAGAAACAGATTGTCAACAAAGAAGTCAAAATTTGATGTCTGGATGAACTAAGAAGAAATCATGAAGTACTATATAACCTAATTTGCCTTTCAAAAAATAAATAATGGCTGAAAACTTACTAAAATTATATGCTGAATCATAATTTTAAAAATATGTATGAAATAGATCATATTTTTGAATAAAAATGGACCCATGTAAAATATTGTATTTAACTTATCAATTAAAGAAGGAACCAATAAAATGTTAATGCTAGTTCAGAATATTTTATAATCTAGGTAATTATTGATAATCTGATAAAAGAACAAGATTACAATTCCAAACAGGAAAAAACTTGTCAATATCCAACAGAATAATAAGTCATAAACTTTGGGCTATTCCTGATTTGGATTTCTACTAACCAAAACTTACAAATTAGACTCTCTCCAAATAGAATTATAAAATAACTCAGTCAATAGAAAAGTCCATCAAAGGTGCAAGGCCAGCACTGCACTGAAATAACACCCACAGATCTCTTGAACCTATCTCTAAGTTCTGGTTACTTTTTCTTACAGATAGAAATAGCAGCAATGTCAGTTTTTTAGGCAGACTGAGGTTAAAAGAAAAATCTCCAACATGTGGCCAGATATGTCCTCAGGCTATCTGCTGTAAAAATCTCTCCCTGATTTTACTGACACAATGGGAATATGGTTTCTAAATATTTACCCAAAGTAAGTACATTCTTTTGATTGAGTTCTAAATATAATACTTTAGATAATAATCATAAGGTCACAAGGAAAACTAATGTGTTTGATGAAATCTATATTAATATAGCTTCAACTATATTAGGTTAATTTTTTATCTGAAATTAAAGAAGAAAAAACATTTAATGGAACACCAGATTAAGTGAATGTCCAGTAGATCCATCGACTTTCTAACTTTCTTGACATTCCTCAAGAATAAGCATATTTTACAATACAAATTCATACACAAATACATGTAACTCATTTGTGTTATATTTTCTCTTACTATATGTAACATGTTCAAATTTTAAACTATATTTTACATTTAGTTAGTTGTTTACAGTTGGGCATGAATCTCTATGGTTTTTATGATAAACAATTGAGGTCACAGTCTGAAGGTCAATGAAATATAGTATATTGAGGCAATTATAGCATTTTAAGGCACAAAGACATGGGTATTTGAAGTACAGTTATGAATATAGAAAATATTAAGGGAAAAAAATCTTTGTATCTCTGCATCAGTGTATATAGTGCTTTCTAAAATTTTGTTTATGCAGTATAAAAATACATTTTTTAGATTGCTACTGTAAATAAAGCTTAATAAAGCTTATTGTGTGCCAGATCTCCAACATCTTACTGAGCATTTTTTAAAAGGCTTGGTTCCAAAACAGATTAAGACTCAGAATAAATTGCTAGCTTTTCGAATAAAACAATTAGCTACAACTACCTCAGGCATTAAGCATCAAAGGAGGAAGACTCTTGATAAAGATACTTTTAGATATCCTAAAGAGAAAGGATATTGAAAAAATTAGGTCTCTCTATGTGCTAAGAAATTGAAAGAAAAAATGGAATATTGATGGAAGGAAAAATCAAACACTCAATTTCCCATTTTCCCCGTAAACTCATAAAAAGAAATTTCTTTAAATACCAAAGAGCAAGGTTGCAGAAAGAATAATTGATATGGTGCTACAATGTTGACATTAATTTTGCAATTGTTATACAAACTCTTCCTCAAAGCCAATAAACTACTCAGAAAGTAGTTATCTCCAATCATTCTCATACATTCCCTACATCCTGACCTATATCACCCATGCTCACACCTGAATCAAGAGACACTCTTTCTCCTCTGTCATAGCACAACCACAAACTTAATAGGGAAAAACTAACAGTTTAAATGGAATTTCCATTTTAAATGCTCTTTCTCGAGATTCTTAAGGACACGCTATTCATATGGTGGTTTTATCTAACTTGTACATTAACTTGCAGGTATCCTTGTGGCTAAAGCCCAAATTGAAGATCCATAGAAAGTAGTGGATAACCTATAGGCAAAAATTTCATGTTATAGGTAAAATTATTGGGGCTGAACCCCTGAGGTTCAATCAACCCAAAAAAGACTACTACAACTAATGTAATACTCTATCACTGGAAGCAAATAAATAATTTTAAACATTTTTAAAAATTTTTAAAGGACTATACTGTTTTAAAATAGAAGTTATAATTTTAAACTGTCAGAAATTAAAATCAGTAGTCAAAGCCTGATAAAAGATGAACTCATATTTTTTGCCACTTTTTTTTTTTAAAGATGTGGGGTACAATTATAATTAGATATACAAGTGGCCATCATATGGTAGAGTTTGGGTCTCCCTTTAGTCCCCATTTTGCCTGGTTTGGGATCAGGTACCGTTATGGTTGATATGTGTCCCCCACTCCCCTGGCAGTTTCCAGTTACTGTCAATATCTTTCTTATAGTATTCTGATGAATGTTCAGGGTCCACTTATGAGTGAGAACATGTGGTACTCAGTTCTTTGTTTCTGTGATAGATCACTGAGTATGGTAGACTCTAAATCCATCCAAGTTGCTGCAAAGTCCGTAAGTTTGTCCTTCCTGTGTAATATTGTATCATGTGTACGTAACACATTTTTTTATCCAGTCCAGTTTTGCTGCGCAGCACAGTTGGTTCTATGTTTTCTCTATTGTGAATAGTGCTGCAACAAACGTGTGTGCAGTTATTTTTTTTTTTTTGTAGAATAATATGAGTTACTCTGGGTATATTCCCAATAGGGGGATTGCTAGGTTGTATGGAAGATCAATTTTTAGCTCTTTTAGAAATCGCCACACTGTTTTTCACAGAGGTTGAACTAGTTTGCATTCCCATTAGCAGTGTAGAAGTGTTCCCTTTTCTCTACATTCTCACCAGTATCTGCTGCTTTTTGCTTTATTAATGATGGCCATCTTGACTGGAGTTAGGTGGTATCTCAATGTGATTTTGATTTGCATTTCTCTGATTATTAGTGAGGAAGAGCACTTTTTCATGTGTCTCCTGGCTGCCCATATGTCTTCTTTTAAGAAGTGTCTATTCATGTATTTTGCCCACTTTTAATGCAATTGTTTGCTTTTTTTCCTTTTGGCAAATTTGAATTCCTTGTAGATCCTGGATGTTAGGCCTTTGTCAGATACACAGTTGACAAATATGTTTTCCTGTTCTGTGGGCTGTCTCCCTGCTCGTTGTCCATCCTACCAAAGGCAGTCTACAGATTCAATGCAAAATCCTTTAAATTACCAACATCATTCTTCTCAGATCTGGAAATGACAATACAAAAATTCATATGGAAATATAAGTGACCACAAATAGCCAAAACAATTTTCAAAAAGAAACAAAGTGGGGGATATGACATTTCCAGACTTAAAACTTTACTATAAGGCTACAATAATCAAAACAGCCCGGTATAGGTATAAAAACAGGCATATAGATCAATGGAACAGGATAAAGAGTCCAGAAGCAAAAGCTCATTTTCTCAACCAACTCATCTTCGACAAAGCCTCCACACCAACCACTGGGGAGAGGAAAATCTATACAGTAAATGGTGCTGGGAAAACTGGCTCACCACTTTCAGAAGATGGAAACAGGACCCCTACCTATCACCATACACAAAAATAACTCTAAATAAATCTAAGACCTAAATGTGAAACCTCACACTATAAGAATCTTGGAAAACACAGGAGACACTCTTATGGGAATCAGAATTGGCAACCAGTTGCTCATCAAAACCCCAGCTGTTCATGCCTTAACAGATAAGCCAGACAAATGGGACTTCATTAAACTGAAAAGCTTCTGCAAAGCAAAAGATGCCAGTTCTTTTAATACTATCCTCTCAGGAAAAAACAAAACCAAAAACGATGAAAACCTACTCTGAATTGTTAGAAATCCCTTTCAATAATTAAGACAAAATCTTGTCTGTGGCAGAGTCATAACTTAAGAATGAAAAGAGATAATTAGGGTTGTAGCCTGCTTATCATGGCAAAATTCTGCCAAGATATCAGAACTAAATCAGAGTCTGTTGGTTAGCTAGAGATGAGAAAAATTATGTGTATACTAATAATTGACATTCCTCTGTGGTCATCCACAATTATGAAAACTACTGAAAACAACTAAGTTTCCTGATCTCAGCAGTCATTCAGTTAAGAATAAGTAGCATATTAAATAAATCTTGAATGCTTTAGTTCATTCTATGGTGATGGCTATTATAAATGCAAACATTCATGAAGAAAAAGACAGACTTAGAGAAACCAAAGGAAATTTCCTGGGTGATTATTTCCCCAGACAGACCACCCACAATAAGTTTCCAGTGCTTATAATATACTAAGAGTTCACATCTTTCAGGAAGTTTACAGAGAAAATTTTAGGATATGTTTTTAAGTCCTATTAGAAAAAGGATACTGGGATAAATCACAATTCTAAACGTGAGAATACCCTTGGCACCCTGAGACCGGCTACGTAGCATGGAAGGACCTCAAATGGAATTTTGAAAAACATGTATATAAAATTACCATCACTGATAGTGCATGCCTGTAGTTCCAGCTACTTGGAAGGATGAGGCGAAAGGATTGCCTGCGCCCAGCAGGTTGAGGCTGCAGTTGCTGGGAGCATTGCCACTGCACTCCAGCATGGGCGACAGAGTGAGACTCCCAACTCAAAAAAAAAAAAAAAATTTACCATCACAGCAAGGACAATTGATCCATTGAACTCAACTCACTTTGTTGGGAAACATTTATACTAAGACTCCTAATAAATTGTAATAGTGTGACATACAGAAACCGAAACATCAGGACACTTTTAAATGTCTCCCAAGTGGGATTTACATACTTATCCCCTAGAAGGGGTTACTAATATGAGTTGGTCATTGTTCACTTATCTTCAGGAAGCCATTCCCTGCTGAAGATTGATGTCTCTAACAGCAAAAAATTACTTGATTTTGTGTTCTACAATTGGGGAGTTTCAAGCTATCCCTTTAGCAACAGGAGCATCCATTTGATTAGGAATTATCAAAAAGTGTAGCAAAGTTCTGCTACCTTTTTTTTTTTTTGAGTCGGAGTCTCACTCTGTTGCCAAGACTGGAGTGCAGTGGCACACTCAAAGCCACTGCAGCCTTGGCCTGCTGGACTCAGGCAATCCTTCTGCCTCAGCCTTCCAAGTAGCTGGAACTACAGGGATGTGCTACCATGCCCAGCTTTTTTGATTTATTGTAGAGAGGAAGTCTCATCAAGTTGCCCAGGTTGGTCTCGAACCCCTGAGCTCAGGCAATCCTTTCGCCTCAGTCTCCCAAAGTGCTAGGATTACAGGCTTGAGATACCGCACCTGGCCAAGTTCTGCTACTTATTACAAACTTTATGGTCTATATAACCTTCATTTTTAAGAATGGGTATAAGGAACAAATGGAATTCTAAAAAACAAATTAGTCACACTCTCAGAGACTCTCAAACTTCCATGGCCATGGTATTATCATTGGTTTTAATAAAATGAAATTCATTCTTATTGGGGTATGTAAGAGATAGGAAAAGCCAAACTGTTTTCTCTACTCTCACATATCACTCATTACAACACTTCTGACACCCTGACAACCTGTGCCATTCTGAGGTTATCCAGGAGCCTACAAGTGTGGCCTCAATAGGACAATGACACTCCTATTACCCAGGAAATCCTAAGGGATTTAGAAACTCTGTGTCAGATGTTCCTATCATGCAGGAAATTACAAAGGTCTTAAGAACTCTTTGTCAGCAACTGGGGCAAAGATCAATGTATATTTCTTATTATTTCATAGGATGTTTTAACTTTTTCATAATGATTTGATAACCATGCACCTAGTAATATCATTATTTATTCTTCACTCCACAATTATACAAGCAGATATGGCCAAATATTCCAAAAGACTCAAGCAATGCACCCGTTCTTATCAATAGGCATAGGCACCATTACTCAATATCCTCCTACACCATCTTTGTGTAACCTAATGCTTGAAGATCTGATATTCTGGATGAGGAAATAGAGCACCCTAGCTCACAAACACTGATAGAAAGAGTCCTATCAGTTACTATTAGCTATCCGAGCAGTGAAACTCCAAGGAATTGATATTTATATTTGTATATTTCAAATAAACTTGTCAAAATGATCCTCAAATCACTGGAAGATGCCCCCAAAGTCTTTAAGCTGACACTTCTTAGGAACTTTCTGGAATCAGCAAGCTTACATAAAGAGAAGGTTTCCCCCCATGATTTGCAAATCAAGTAGGGTGCTAGCTGAAATGTAGACAATGACTGCTCAAAGGACATGAAGCAATAAGACAGATTACCACTCTTCAAACTTTGCGTGTATTTTGTTCATTTTCCTAGCTACCTTCTTTCTTCTTTTGCTGGTCTAAGCTGCCTAATTATCTATGTTATACATAAAACCTTTATGCCCAATATTTCTTTGTGCATTTTCAGTCATCTTAATATGGTCCAATACCTGGGCACAATTTATCTGTGAACTAGCTAATGAATACAATAAAATGAACTGTTGGATTTGTTTTTCTTCAGAAGCCCCAGTTTACCTTGGTATAATTCACTTGTGATGAATTAGTTGGTTTTCTGAGGAACTGACCCAACTATTAGTTAACTTTTAACTAGCATACCCTCAGCAGGCCAAATTGCCAGAAATCTAAAATTCTCTATTGCTTCAGGATTAGAAAAGGAGACTTTTGTCTCCATCAAAACACTGCTCCAGGACCTTTCATAGAAGTTAGATTTTTTTTTTTTTTTTTAGCTTGCTGGCAAATGAACTTTCACAGAAATAAAATTTGGAGGAGTATTAGAGAACAGATGGTGTATGTCTTCCTTTCACCAATTTTATGAGCAAGAAGCACTACTTCTCTTTTGCTTTAAGACTATCTATTTATCTTGGTACTAAAAATTTGATTTCCTAGGACCAGACCATTTCAATTAAGCAGTGTCACATTGTTACAGCACTAAGCCTCATTTTCAAAAATGAAACCCTAACCACTCCAAGGAAATTCTAGACTATTTTTCTCTCTCATCAGTCCTCTTCATTTTGTGCTTTAAAAGAAGCCCAGGAAATGGGAATATTCTATATAACATATGCCAGAGAAGAGAAGGGCTACTAGACAATATCCTTGCTCATAGAATTGAATGGGTAGTGATTTCATTACAGACCCCCCAGATAGCATTTTGGCCTTTCAAAAATAACGTGCTATTTTAGGGGAAGAATTCTGTGCCCATGTCCAAATCTGAGAAACAAACAAACAAAAAATCACCTGGAAAAATAAACAAAAAATAATAGTTAAGTAATCTGGATAATATATCTATATTTGACTCTGAGGTCATTTGGGGTTGAGAATGGAATCTATACTCTTGGTTAAATGTGGGCACTCTTAACTACTGGCTTAGAAGCAGACTGTGAACCGCAGTAAAAATTTTCCTTTGATTTTTCATCTGTGAAACAATGTTTATGTGTATGATTTCCATTGTTGTATATGCTGCCATGTAGCTGCAACATTATCAAAGGTTCTAGCAAATGACTATCAAACAAAAAGACAGAAAAAGACAATCAGAGAGAGTGAAACAACCCGCCCCCGCCCAAAGAATGATACAACATTGAGACATTTCAAATAGTGATGAAAAGCAGGATTGATAACATCCCCAGATGATTACCCTCCAGGTTAAGTTTTCAAATAACAAGTAGGGGTGAGGTGTACATTGAAAACTGAACCCATCTTCAATTACTCAGTTTACTCCTCCCTGCCCTAATGTGACTTTACCACTCGGTTGTTATCACTAACACATTTTTACAATCTACTACAGTCTTTAACATAACTTTACTAATGATTAGAAGATAAAAGTGGCAAACTTGTTCATTGGAGGACCTTTCTGAAAAACCTTATTAAATGATCATGACAGTGTCTTGCTCTACAATATTTTACATAAAATAACTGCTTAGTTCATAAGCTGTTTTAAAACCACTCCCCTCAAAATCTTTGCCATGTTGAGTCCACCAAACCTAAATTATTGCATCATAATTTATCTTCACTTTTCAATTAAATCTATTTGTCAGCTCTCATATACATACCTTTAATATATTTATTATGTTGTATTTTAAGGTTGTATTCATGTTTGTGTGTTTCCTACAATTTTAATATTTATGGTTACCTGTAAATACTCTACTAGAAATTTTGGCAGCACACTTGGCAGAATTAAGGCTGAAAACAACACTTCCCACAAGTCAATAATAACATAACAAACTCTCCACTATGTAACATTTCAGAGAGTCTATAAAATAATCCACAGTTACTGCACTATTTAATGTTATCCATTCAACACTGTGTTGCTTTTAGAAGGAAGTGTTTACTGCCCTGAATGAGCTCTCTTATATTCTCATGAGGCCAAGTTCTTGAATGTTCCAGAAAACACTTTCTTTGACATTCATTTAATTTTATGCTTCATCTCTTACCTCTGACTCAAAGCAAGTTGTACTTGCTCTGCAAATAGTGTAGCATTCAGCCTGACAGATGTGACCATAAAAATAGCTGTAGAGAGTGTAAAATCAAAACACATGTTATACATCCTTCAACACTGGCACTTAGCTGGAAAAAATTCGGGAAACACCATTATGCTGGGTCATGCTTTGTCATACTGTTTGAAAACCACTGTTTAAAATAGAGGACTTCTTGAATAATGGTGAATAACTTTTTGATTTTGTATCCCCAGAGCTTAGTACAATTTTTTGAACTATTAGCAAAGTTAATTGAATTAAATTCAATATACTGCACTTATATTTCCTTTTCTAACCTCATATGCAATAAAGTTACTTGTTTGTCAACAGTGACTTTTTCTGGACAGAAAAACTTGAGAACATTTGGCTACAATGAGTAAACAGGGGTTTCAGAACTCCCTTGGGCACCTGCTGATGTATGTTCAAAAGTGTCAATTCATTGAGATTCAGTTGGGCATGGAAAAGGGAGTTCAGGAAAATGCAATTTACTTTTTTCAACAAATGATTATAAAACACCTGGGTCTTGGTATGATCCAAGTTTGCTATTAGATATAGAGGTTGAAATCCTCACTATAAACTCTGATGTTTAGAAGAATCTCATCTATCTTTTACATTAAGCCCGGAATACAGAACTGTGAGTATGCTAACTTTCTCATCATTCAACTTCACAACAACAAATCAATATGTATTATATACTATATGCAAGGCACTACATTTAAAATGTAGCTGTATAGGTAAAGAACTACATTTTTAATTTTATTTAATTATGAGTAACTTAAATTTACATAGTCATGCAAGGCTTGTGAACATATTTGACACTACAAGTCTAGACAATATGTGTATACGATCCTTTCTATATAGAATTTACTAGTATATCTTCCAATTCATAATTCCTTTGATATTTGCAAATCATATCATCAAATTACATGATCATGACTTTAGTATTTTTAATAAGGACTTTGTATAAATTTAAAATTTTAATTTTAAAACAAACATAAAAAAGCATATTAATAGACTACTGTACAAACTTATCTTTAGAGAAATCTCTTCTAGTTATATTCACATTATCCTTACTATATTTCCTTTAAATAAAAATTTTCCTAAGCAAGAAATAGACAAGTCTATTTTAACAAAGCTTGGTGAAAGTTTTACATTTACTAACTCGGTAAAATATGTTGCAAGTATCAAGAGACAACCAAAGAGTAACCATATTAAAAATAATTACTTTTATTGTAAGTATTAAATAGCTATTATTATGTTCTAGTAATGGAAGTAATCTTATCAAGTATACGTACTATCTATGTAACTTATTACTTTCGTGTTCACTGGCTGAAACAGTGTTTTTGTCAGTTTTCTCTGCCATTGCTTCATTAGTTCTTCTTTTCTTTTTCTCCTTTATCTTTTCATAAGCCTTTTCCTTATTCTTGTTATTATTTTTCTTCTTTCTTTTTCTTCTTGTTCTTCTTGCTTGTGTTCTATTTTTTATCTTACTACATTTCCTATTATTCTTGTCATTATCCTTGTCATTTTTCTTCTGGTTGTTGTTTGTCTAGCAATTATTTATCCTATTTTTCTTCCTTGTTCTTTTACTTATCTTTTATCCTCTTTTTCTTTCTTCTTTTTACTCGTTTAAGTATTAATAAATTGGTCGTTCACTGCTCTCACTGAATATTACTATTTTTTTTTCAAAACTTTTTTAGCACTTTTGTCAGGGGAATCTTTCCAAAATTGACTGATTATGCTTGTGAATTGGCAAATTCATTTGTTAATATATTTTGTTTGTTTAATATCTAGTGTATTGAACAGAGCCTTGTCCATAGACAACCACTACATATTGATTGTGTATTGAATGATTCTCTATAATAAAAAGACCCCCTAATTCAAGGTAGACTTGAGAATAGAGTACAATATGTGTTCATTATTTTCCCTTAACTTTTCTAGGGTTTTTCTGAAGTGTACTTCAACCTTATTAACTAAAAGTGAATAGGGATCACCATGTCATATAATCTCTAGTTCTTTGGTCATATTAAATACAAATAACAAAAAATGGGTCAAAAAATAAAAGTATATCTTTTAAAGCATTCTAATTCTAACTTTTGGAAAAAATTGAAAACCATGCCTAATATCATTTCAGGTCTGAAAGTGCTTATGAGAGCATCTATTGAACTAACTTAATGCTGAATATTTCACCATTTTTTTCTTTAAAAGCAAGTAGACATAAGTCATTTGAGATAAGATTCTGTCATTTCAAAAAGATGTAAGAAAAATCAATATAGTTCATGCATTTTACCAGATACTAAAAATACAAATAAACTCAAGGTAGATTTCTTTGACAAGATAATATTGTGTAGGAGTTATGTTTCTCTCTCTCTCTCTCTCTCTCTCTCTCTCTCTCTCTTTTCCAATTCAACCTAATTATTCTCACTTCATCTTTACATTCTAAAATAAGAGTATTTTTCACTGTTGAAAACAGTTACAATAAAAATATGAAACATGAACAGATTTTTTATAAATGGCCCCATCCACAGGAACTAAAAAATGCGCATAAAATTTAATTTGTTTTTGATCAATCAATTTTTAATCCTAAAAGCTAAAAGTACTAATTCCATCATGATTAGAAGCCTGTTAGAGATACTTTCATTGCTAGAAGCTTGATTATTCCAGGTAGATTACAATGATCCAATCTATATATGAAGTGTGGTTATCTGGCCCAATTCTTTACCTTTTTCTAACATTCAAACATTTCCACTGTTATCACTGAAAATCATATTTTATCATTAGAATTTTATAGATCCTAATTTGGTCCATGCGTTTTCACATCATCTTCATGTCCTAGAAGCAACCTCACTTTCCCCTAGTTATTTCTTTCAAGGAGCTCACTGGTTACCTTTTCTGTGTCTCATGGCCATTTTCAGACCATTTCTCTTCTTGCTTCTCTCAAACACCACAGCTTTATTGAAGCCCATACCATCAGATTTCACTCACATAATTTGGTGGTTATAAACATTTACAAAATATCCAATAAATTCTAATTTATTAAAAACGTTATCATCAGATTCACAGAATTTATCTCTTTCAATATTGCTACCACCATTATATAAAGAGTCCCATCAGTTTTCACTTGTTTTATCTCATTCCAAGTTCTTAAACTCCCTCATTGTAGCCCGCTAATATTATCTCCACAATCTGCATATCACTCATTTCTCACCCCCACTTTGTTTCTTTCCAAACTGCTACTGAATATGTTTCTACCTCTTCACAGCTTCTTCAGTCTTAAAGAGACTACTAGTTTATTTTTTATTTTATTTTGAGTTGAGTCTCACTGTGTCGCCCAGGCTGGAGTGCAGTGACAATACCTGGCCACCACAGCCTCGACCTGCTGGGCTCAGGGTATCCTTCCACCTCAGCCTTCCAAGTAGCTGGAACTATGCCTGATTTAATTTTTATTTATTGTAGAGACAAGGTCTTACCAAGGTGCCCAGGCTAGTCTCAAACCCCTGGGCTCAGCCAATGATCTCACCTCGGACTCCCAAAGTGCTGGGATTACAGACTGGAGCCACCGCGCTTGGCCAAGACTACTAGTTTTGTAACCACATCACTTATCTTTTTGCTACACGTCACTCTCACTTCATGTGCTCAATTTTCTCCTTATTTCCTTTCCACCCAGCACACAAATTTCCTAGGTTATCAGTGTATAGGTCAGGGCTAACCCAAATAAACAGAACCAGTAAAATACATGCATATTTATGTGTGAATATACATACTTACATGACCACACACACTGCTAATATTTCTATTTTTACGGGATTTTTTTTTCCTAATTTGGTCCAACAGTCTCTATCCTGAGACAAGCTATAAGCTTTAACCAGATATTCAAGAAATTTTGTTATGGCTGTTTATATTATGCCTTTCACAGGATTCTCTAGCCTGGCAGATGGCCTCATGTAATATTTCTATTGTTACGGGGTTTTTTTTCCTAATTTGGTCCAACAGTCTCTATCCTGAGACAAGCTATAAGCTCTAACCAGATATTCAAGAAATTTTGTTATGGCTGTTTATATTATTCCTTTCACAGGATTCTCTATCCTGGCAGATGGCCTCATGTATAAGTGTCTAATCTGTAACCAAGGGTCCTTTTTACAGGAATTCTATTTATTCTGGTAGATGTCCTTGTGTTTCTTGTCTGAACTGTGTCCAGTTAATTCTTACCAAGATAACCACTCTCTGTGAGAAAGCTCTGGCCAGAAAGAAGCTTAGGTTCAGGTGTGTATGTGTATGTCAGGTGAGATACAATAAGGAAATAAAAACAAAATGCATGAAGCAGAAGAAATATATTACTTCCAGGTGCCAGAGACATCGGGGAAAGTCCAGAGGTGCCAGAGAGATCAAATAGTCAATGGGAAGTAAAAGAGAAAAAGAACTCATGTAACTATGCCTTTATTAAAATTCATAGACATCATCCTTTGGATTTTCCCACAGAAACTATGTATGAGTTAATTTAAGAAAAACTTGTGGGCTGGGTGTGGTGGCTCACTAAAATCCCAGCACTTTGGGAGGCCGAGGTGAGAGGATTGCCTGAGCCCACGGGTTTGAGACCAGTCTGGGCAACTTGGTGAGACCTCATCTCTACAATAAATCAAGAAAAGTGAGCCAAGTGTAGTGGCACATGTCTGTAGTTCCTGAGGCAGAAGGATAGTCTGAGCCTAGCAGGTCGAGGCTGCAGTGGCCATGACGGTGCCACTGCACTCTAATCTGGGTGACAGAGTGATACTCTGACTCAAAAAAAAAACAAAACTGTGTTTGAAGGGTGAATTTATTTGCATAATTTTGACATTGACCTCTAGATTTTATCATAGACAACAGCAGTGGAGTGTGTTGGCTTGTGGGTCAGTCAGATGGGGAACAAGTAAAATATATCACAAACTAAAACATGGAGAGGGAAAGTCCAACTAGGTCAAAGGTAATGGAGTATGACTGGGTTTTAAACTAACTTATGTAAGGCCTAAAAAATAGATACCGTGGCAACAACACCATTAAACAAATGTATCACTATCAACTATAATGATTTGCAGTAGTTATATTCTATAAAGCCATCATAAATACTGGATTAGTGACTACTGAACTATTGTTTCTAGGGGAAATTGTGTGTATGTGTGCATGTAAATAAATAAATACCTAAATATAAATATCAATAAATATACATATATCACATATAGATTATAATCTTAAATCCCAAAGCATCTCATCCTAATAGTTTTTATTTTCTTTATTTTATGAACAACAGTAATGAAGTTCAGAGATATTAAGTGACTTGCCGGAGGCCATCCCACAAAGAGTTACTGGAATTGGAAAGCTCCATCTAACTTGTCCCAAAGTTGGAACCTCTTGGACTTCCTCCTACAATCTGATTCTCCGGTCATCTCTGTATCAGAGGTGAAACAAGAAAGCATAGTGTCACCTTGTTCAATCTCATAAGTAGGATGACTCAATTTTTTCATTTTAGTGTACATTTCCATTAACCGTGAAAGCACCTCAAGTATTAATTTTGTGGTCACAAATTAAGTTTAGTAAGAGGGCAGTTTCAAAAATACAGAATCATGAATAATAATGATAGATTATGTATATATAAAAATGTATGCCTATTATGTAAAGATATTTAGTATAAGATAATGCTTACACTAAATACAAGACATAGAATTTTTTTTTCTTCAAGGATAACCTCAGTTCTCCTCTTCAGGCTTTTCAACTGATTAAATCAGGCATACCAAGATTATACAGGATAGTCTCCATTATTTGGAAGTCAATTGACTATGGAGTTTAATCACATCTGCAAAATGCCTTTAGGTTAGAATCCTGTTCATTTGTGACAATTTATATAAGTTTTAAAAATGGAAACATACATGTTTTTGTTTTAAAATAGAGATAATAGAATAAAAACGACTCTAAAATTTTTAAATTTAGAATCATGCTTGATTTCATACTGATATATTGTCAGTGTCTAGCATATGATAGGCACTCATAAACATTTCTCTGAATAGATGAAAGGATATGAGACAGGAGGTAGTTAGGACCTGGCTAGGCAGATAGAAAGAGAGAGTCTCAGAGAAAAGTCATGCCCACGTGAACAACCCTGCACTGCCCCTGTTATGTACCTCACAGTTAAAAATGTGGTTAATGTGGTTAAGAACTTCCTCCTAGACAAAGATGTTTGCTCGAAAGGGACTGTCCCAACTCAGATGCAGGTGTAATAGCTCAACTAAATGTCCTTAACTTGACCTAAGCTTATTTTAATACCATTAACATGGAATTACTCAGGGGAGCCTCCCACACCCACCATACACCTGATGCCATGACAGTACAGGTATGACCCTATAAGTCCTAAAACTTCCCACCCAACATGAGTAATAGTAACCCAGCCCCCCCAAACCACTCATTTCTAAGAAAAAAAAACACCCCAAATTACAGCCCTTGGTACCCCAAGAAAAAAACTATAACTCAACGATAGGTGCAGAAGCAGCAGCTTTTATAGACTGTTTCTGCCCATTCCTATCTCTTGAGAGTGTACAATTCTTTGCTTAATAAAGCTACTTTCTTGTCTTGCTACTTTATGTGTCTGTCTGTGAATTCCTTCCAAACTTGAACAAAAATCCTGGTCATCGACATCAACCCGTTGTCCCACAATGGGGAACTGAACCCCTTCTCCTGGTAATAGATATATATGTTCATATTTATATATGTATACATATAGAGAATGACAGTTTATGAAGATTTCACATACAAAATTCAGTGCTAAGTATATTACCTCATTTCTATAATATATATAGCTTCTTTTTATTTAAACTAATATATGCTAAAATATATTTCACATCTTAAATGTATTTAGAATACGATAGGAATTTAAGAATTTAATACACAATAATTGATCTAGTTTTCACTGTTATGTAAGGTCACAGATGTTAAGGTATTGTTTATTAGACAACATATTGTTTATTAGATGTTTTCTAACTACTGATACTTTTAAACTTAGCATATACTCTTCCATTTATTTGTGTATTATACATTGCAAATATAATATTCTTCATTATACCCAAAACTTTGAATCAGGGAATTATTACAACACTAGAGATATACTAATTCATCCTTTATGTATTAAAAGATTCAATATTTAAATAAATATAATCCAAGTTACCTGGTTACCTTCTAGATTTTTTTTTTTAACCTCAGTGAACTCAGGGTGGGTCAAGCAGAGGCATTCCAGTTGGAAATCAGTTATTGGCATTTCTATTTCCACATGGGCTCAAAATTGGAGAGAGTAAGAAATGTGTTTTTCTTAAGTTTATTTAAAGTATCAGAAGTATAAGAATTCATATTGCTATCAAATTTACCTCCTACAAAGATATTATATGTGTGTACATATTATTTGTTCTTGTTAATGTGTTTAGTCGACTATGTGATTTAATCTTCAGTAAATATGGCAATATTATTATGTTAAATTGTTTAATATTTTCTTAACCAAATTACTCATCTGAATGCCACATCTTACAACATGTCTGAGAAATTTAAACTCAATAGAATAGAAGAGTATCTGTTACAAGCAGATCTTATAATTTAGGCCAAATTTATAATGACTTAAAATATTTACAGCAGTTATTTTGTTTTCATTGAAACATCTAAATTAAAGAATTTATATTGTGAAAATATAAACACAAACATAAAAATAATGTATATTTATATTTGGAAATTTCTACCATGAGTGATTTGGAATAAGTTAACCTTTGTTAATTTTGATTCATCTGTTTATCACAATTGATATGTTCCTTGAAGAGTGCTATTAAAAATTTAATTATGATTCAGTGAGATGAAAGATGTAGAATTTTAGCAAAATACCTGGTTGTCAAGACATGATAGCTCTTGTCTGATTTATAATTAATATTGAAAACACAAATAAAATGGTCATTTCTTTCTACTAAAGTGAATCTGTCTAGACAGACAAATCAGACAATTATCAAAACAATGAGATCCTTGATTTAAGTTTGTTTGGAATATTGGACAGAAACGAATTTTGAAATATGAAAAATATTCAGAAGCCACCTAATTTTAATGAACAGTTTTTAGTTTTCAGTTGGAAAACTAGCTGACATGGAGAGGGAAATCCTGATAAGGTTAAGACAACTGAGCCCTCATACTTCCTAATTCTTATACACCATTGACACCAGAAGAGGTTAGCTTAGCAAAAAACTGTAAGATTTAATCAGAAACATGTGAAATATTATGATAGGTTCAAAATATATTTTTCTTTAACACTAAAATTGCGATATTCTTAGACATTTTAGAGATGAGAGAAGCTAGATACTTGAAACACTTTTCTATTTTACTAAGATGAAACTACTCATTACCCTATACCAATGTGTGATAAGAAAATTACCCCATCAATAGTAATATAATAAAAATGGAATCAATTACCTTTTTTAGAAAACAATGAATAATTGTGATGATTCAAAGGATTACTTTTAAAGCTTTGTCAGTTTTATTCTTAAATTCAGCTTTAAAATCAAACTAAGATTAACATGTTGGAACCATATTTAACACTAAGCAGTTGAAGCCTTTCATTATTTTAGTTGGGAGAGGATTTCGTATTGGTATTATTTTGAAAGTAAAAGCATATACTAAATGCAGAAAATTTCCTATATTACTCACATCTTTATTTTTTATTTTTATGTTTAGTTCTTTGATCTATGGAATTTATTTTTATGCAAGATGAATACTAGTGATACAGTTTTTTTAACCAATATTTTTTAGTGATTCAAACACAATTTATGGAAATAGTTATTTCTCCTTGAGCTGAACTGCATAGATAAGTATGATTCTTTCAGAGTTTTAAAATATCTTATGTTAGTCCACATGTTTATACATGTAGCAATATCACACCTTTGTAATATGTATTGACATCTGAAAGAACAAGTTCCTCCATCTCATAATTCTTTTTCAAGAAACGCCTGGCTATTATAGACCCTTTCTATTTCTATAAAATTGTTTTGTCAGCCAGAAAAATTCCTTAATAAACCTCTTTGAAGTTTTATTGGGACTGCATTGAATTTATAGGTTGATTTGAAGAAATTTACATTGTCAACATAGAATGTTCCAATTTATGAATACCTTATAAGTTTTCAAGTCTTGAGTTATCTGAAATAGCTAATTTTTTTCATAGAGGTCTTTTATAACGTTATGAACTATACTCCAAATTTTACCTCTTTTTTCTCTTTTCTTTTTTTTTAATTTTAGATTTGGGGGTATAAATGCATCTTTGTTACATGGACATATTGCATACTGATGGAGATTATACTTCAGGTGACCCATCCCACAGCTATTATATCCAATAGTTTTCCTTTATTTCCAAGGTTTTTAAAAAGAACATATTTTCTAAATTCAATTTTTTCAAACAGTAAAAATTGTTTAATTTTAAAATATTGTTAGTATATACAGATTTTTTTGTGTTATTATTGTACCCACCAGGTTATTTTTCACAGTATTAGGTTTTTTACCTTTTATATAACATCATCTGCATATGATTATATTGTTTCTTTTCCTCTAACTTATGTTACATATATGTATATATGACATAACATAACATTATATATACATATATTTGTATAATGTTTTCCCTTATAGAATTGGCTAAACTCATTAACACAAAAAAGAAGATAAGTAATTATCCTCCCATGACTTTTAGGACCTAGATTTGTAAGTAGCATGCCATAATTTCTGTTTTGTTCTACTGGTTACAGCAAATCAGATGACCAATTCAGAGGTTAAGTTATAGGGATGTATATGGCACCTCTTTAGTGGGGAGGACTGGAATCTTACTGGCAAGAAAAGGAAGAGATGGAGAATTGAGGCCATTAATGCAATCTCTGACAGTATATTTCTTTTTAACAATTTTGAAGGTTAATGGTTTTTGTGTTTCACCACACAGCATGATTGTGGTCTTATTATATAGGCTATTGCAATAAGTTGGATTCCCTGGAGGCAATTTCCAAGACAGGTTGCCATTCCGAATATTTGAGATATCAATGCAAATGGATAAGAGTTGGAAGAAACAAAATTGAGCAGAGGTAGATGTAAGACAGCAATATGAGTCTAACAAACTTTGAGTGACTCACTGGAGTCCTGGAGACACATATTCTATCAGAGGGGTCCTACGTTAATAAATGTCCAAGTTACTGTTTTCTTTATAACTGGAGCAAGCTCTCCAGAATCTCAGGTTGCAGGTAATCTGTTGAGAACACTGTTAGTAGTGGGACAGTAAACGCTTCTTTAAAAAGGAACAAACCAGCCGGGCTCGGTGGCTCAGCCTGTAATCCCAGCACTTTGGGAGGCCGAGGTGAATGGATTGCCTGAGCCCGTGGGTTCGAGAGCCGTCTGGGCAACTTGGAGAGACCTTATTTCTACAATAAATCAAAAAATTAGCCAGGCGTGGTAGCGCACTTGTAGTTCCAGGTAATTGGAAGGCTGAGGCGGAAGGATCACCGGAGTCCAGCAGGTCGAGGATGCAGTAGCTGGGAGCTGCTACTGTACTCTAGTCTGGGTGACAGAGTGAGACTCCAACTAAAAAAAAAAAAGGAACAAACCATGCCCCATCCAATACACCTATATTACTGTAAAGAGGCTTATTTTCCATTCATAGTTTACTAGGTATATTATCAAATTTTTCTTAAATAATACATTTTGTCAATTTGTATGAAATTATATAAAAATAATTTTCTCCTTTAATAGGTAAATTGAATATTGCTATGGCATAAATGTTAATTTCCCCCCAAACTTATGTTGAAATGTAATTGCCTTTGTAACAGTATTAAGAGATGGGAACTTTAGGAGGTTAGTCCATGATGGCTGCGCTCTGATGAATGGTTTAATACTATTATCACAAGAGTGGGTTTGTTATTGCAGTAGTCACTTTTAAAAGGATGAATTCAGTTTGCTTTTGTCAGTTTCTCATCCATGTGATGCTTTCCACCATGTTATGACCCAGCAAGAAGGTTCCTTCCAGGTGCTGACATTTTGATCTTGAACTTCCCAATTCTTACAACTGTGAGACAAATTTCTATGCATTATACGTTAATCAATTTGTGTTATTCTGTTATAGCAGCACTAAAGAGACCGTGATAATTATTTTCTAATATAAATAGAATCTTGATTTCTTGGTACCATGCTAATTGTTTTCTACCATTTATGTTTCAAAGCTGCATTCTGAATCCTTTCATCTTAATTAACTTTCCCTTCACTATGATTCTCAATTATATATTAGCTGAAGATTAACCTTTCAATTAAGTTCTTCTTTGAGTCATAATTTTTATCTTTTTACATGTAAAAATATTTTTCTTCTGCAATATCTTTTAACAGTTTCTCATCTATCTTCTATCTGAGCATTTTCCTTGACTGAATAGGTGAATACTATATCCATCCCTCACAGTCATTGGAAGTAAAGAAGATGTGGGCTTTCTACTGGTTCCCTCCCAGTGTGTGAATTTAGTCTTTCGTGTTATAGCTTCACGGGACAGAGAAATCATCTAATTTGCATTCTTGCTTGGGCCTACTGATATCTTGACTTCTGTTTTCCAACTTCTAGCCTCTTGCACACAATTTGATATCTATATTAATAACTTTGGAGTTACATAGTGTTTTTGTTTACATGGATGCATTGTATAGTGGTGAAGAGGTCTGGGTTTTAAATGTGTGTGTCACTGCTATTAGTGCACATTGTACCAATGGGTGATTTTTCATCCCTCACGCCTTCCCACCCTCCCCTTTCTAAATCTTCAATGTCCATTATACCATTGCATATGTCTTTGCAGACCCATAGCTTAGCTCCCACTTATGGTATTTGATTTTCCATTTTCCATTTCTGTGTTATTTAAGATTTTGGCCTCCAATTTCATTCAAGTTGCTATAAAAGGCATTAATTTGTGTTTTCTATGGTTATATGGTATTCCACGGTGGGAGTGTGTGTGTGTGTGTGTGTGTGTGTGTGTGTTGTGTGTGTGTGGTGTTTTCTTTATCCACTGACCAGTCAATCGTCATTTAGGTTGATTCCATATCTTTGCAATGGTGAATTTCTTGAACACAATTTTGCCAAATATAAAGTTGTAATTAATCAGTTATACAAATGTTTCAAGAGCAAAAACTATTTAATTTATCTGCTCAACCTTTGAGGTACTGCTTTCACTTTGAATTTAGACTTGTGTTCTTGTTAGATCTTTGATGATTAAAAAAAACTATAAAGATCTAATTCTTGGCCGGGTGTAGTGGCTCACACCTATAATCTCAGTATTTTGGGGTCTGAGGTAAGACAATTGCCTGAGTCCATGGGTTTGAGACCTGCCTCGACAATTTAGCAAGACCTCATCTTTACAATAAAAAAAATAAAATTGGCTAGATGTGGTGGCACATGCCTGCAGTTCCAGCTACTTGAAAGGCTGAGGTGGAAGGATCACCTGAGTCCAGCAGGTTGAGGTTGCGGTGGCCATGAGCATGCCACTGCACTGGAACCTGGGTGACAGAGTGAGATTCCAACTCAAAAAAATAAAATAAAATAAAATAAAATTTAAAAATCTAATTCTCCATGTTCAGTTATTTTTTAAAAGAATATTTGATTAAAATAAACTTGTATTCATATCACTAAAAATAAAAGTTAAATTCATGCACAAAAGTTGTAACCTAAGAATTATAAAACAGAAATTTTATGCAAATAAACAATGAAAAAACAGTAAAATTATTTGTCAAACTCTATAAGACTAGAAAAACCAATAAATGTTGCACATGAGATTCTTAGTAAATTAGTACACATTTCTGTAAGGTACTTATGGGTACAAATTACAAACTTATTTTCTATTTATGTCAAAGAGTTAATTTATTATTTCATTTTTTCATGTGTCAGAAAACTCCCTGAAAGGATCACTTTATATATATTATGGATCAATGCTTTCAAAAGTACAGTATCAAGGTTGTAAAAAATTGATTTAACATATCATAAATAATATTTTTAATATAAAAGTAATATAGAATAAAAAGTAATAAAATGGTATAGGAAATATCAGAATACATTGCATCTGATAAGTATAAGAATTTTATCTGATATTTTTGTTTCACCTAGAAACATATGTATACAAGTGGGATTTGTGGAAAGAGTTTGCACTCTGAGTGAAAAAGTTTGCAAGTCTCTGCATAATATTGGGGAACACAAAGCAGACAATAAAAAATCCATTCTACGTATCTTAAAGGAAAAAGACATTTACATTTAAAACTATGGAAGTAAGCTACTCTAGCACTAATAACAAACATGATACCTGTTTGTTGTTTAGGGTGATCATGACAAATTCAATATACCACATATTGCAAAATCTCAAGAAATAAGGGTTTAGGCTTTTCTTTCTTCCTTCCTCTTTCCCCCGCTCCCTCCTTCCCTCCCACCTTCCTTTCCTTCCTTTTCTTTCCAGGCAGGGTCTTACTCCATCATCCAGGCTGAAGTGCAGTGGCACATTCATGGCTCACTGCAACCTTGACCTCCTGGGCTCAAGTATTCCTTCTACTTCAGCCTCCTGAGTAACTGAGACTACAGACTTGTGCAGTCATACCCAGCTATTTTTTTTTTTTTTTAGAGAATAGGACTCTCTATGTTGCCTAGACTGGTTTCAAACTCCTGAGCTCAAGCAATCCTCTGATCTCAGTCTCCAAAAGTGCTGGGATTACTGGCATGAGCCACTGTAACTCACTCAGAGTTTAGGTTTTTAATGTTTAAATCCCCTTTGCTTTCTTTCTTTCTTTTTTTTCTTATTTTCTATCTTTATCACTAGGTGAGCATTACAAAGAAGAATATGAAAAGCTTGAATATTGAAATACATTTTATCACAGGAAACTAAACAAAATTTTAAAATATTATTTCCTCTATTGCCATAATTAAATAAAAATTGGTTTTAATTGATAAACTTATGTTCTATATTTATCATATTCTAGTCTGAAAATTGTTGACTTTGGAATTAACTAGTTTTAAAAGAATCAGAAAGAAATATTATTGTATTTTCACAATGATAGATGTGATATAATATGTATATTTTACATCAGTAATCTAAAAAGTGCCAAGAGCAGCAATTTCCTATTTATTTAATATAAATAATGACTTTTACTGATAGCTCTGTAGCCATTCAATACTCTGAACTACATTATATTTGTATAGCATGTATAAGCACAGTTTATAATTTGTCAGCAGAAACACATCTTGCAATTAGTTTGCTATATAGAGCTGACCTCATCAGTATTACCTGGAGAATGCCATCTAACACTGACAGCATTCTCTTAGTTAAAGATAGGAAGCTGTCAGGATTTTCATTAAATTTATATTCCCAGGGGTTTATAACTCTGCTTCTAAAAACGCCACAGGCGTAAACTTAGCATGCAAGGTGTTAGCAAGGTAGTTTATTTTAAAAGGGAGACTGCATGTAAACTGAAAATGTCCTTCAAGTTAAAAAGGCAGCCTGGCAGTATGAATGTTTTTATAAGAAAACATCTATATTAATGCCATCTCTGTGTTCCTGGCAATCTTGCTGATGTTTCAACCAGGGAAGGTCAATGATACAGATACAGTTGAGTGGAATGTCATAGTGTTAAGCCGGTCATTATTGTGTCTTCAGCTGACCATGTATGAGTTTAATAAGGATTTTTTTAAAATTCTAAGGATACATTGAAATCAGAATATCACAATGTATTACATTATCTGAGATGAATCTTGCCCTTTGAGAAAGAAAGACATGGCTTTTAATCTTTTAGTCCTAGAGATCTGATACTTACTGTCAGATATTCAAAATTAAATTAATATGAACATTGATTACTCAAAACATAAAATAATAATAATGTTAATGTTTTGCAAAAAACATTTTTACTGAATTCTGGAAAATCAGATATGTAAAATTTATAAAATGAAAAGTACAATGTTAACATTATGACTCAGGATACTTCAAGCAAGTTACCTCAAATGGAATTTTCTATCACCTAAGTGGGTGTTGAGCTAAGGTTCCAATGTTGCTGTTGTAACAATCTGAGGCAGTCTCCTTGTTTTGGTAATAAGCATTGCTAAAAGAGGGATTGTGTCTGTTGTTAAAAGTTACTATCAGAATCACTCATATCAAATCTCATTACCCTTTAACCCATAAAAGTCACCTGAGGGCTTCTGGTCAAGATGAAATAGCAGTGACAAGATTTCCTCTCTTGATTAAAACAATCCAAACCAAAGTGCATAGGAAAATGGTTTGAAGGCGATGGCCATCAAACAATGAAAGAAAGTGATTCCATGGAGAATGGAAATAAAAAAGGTAAGCTCTACCATAGGACCAGCATACTAATTTTAGAGAGTTTCCAGGTTGTGTTACAAAAAGGGAGAACAAAGCAGAGCCTAGTATACTTTCTGAGTTGAAGAGATGAATCTAAGTATCTGGAGAAAATAAGGCAGCTACAGTCAACAAGGCAAATTATGGGAAATAACAACATAGAAGAGAATTCCAGTGATCCTAGAAGGTCACTATTATGTATTAGTTCGCATATTGGCTCGTGCATTTGTACCATGCAACTTCTGAGGCTAAAGACCCACCCCAAAAGATTATAAGGATTAGTACTCAGAGTTCACATGGAGC
This sequence comes from Carlito syrichta, assembly GCF_000164805.1. Taxonomy (NCBI): domain Eukaryota; kingdom Metazoa; phylum Chordata; class Mammalia; order Primates; family Tarsiidae; genus Carlito; species Carlito syrichta. The sequence goes on from NW_007260479.1 coordinate 777,854, forward strand.
CAAAAAACTTTGCTTGCTATTATTAGCTAAACTTAAAAAAAAAAAAAAAAATTCTCACAGCATCGAGTAGAGTATTTATACATCTTGCTTTTATAGTGTGGAATAAATTAGCTCTAGAATAAATAAAGTTCAAATTTGCCTAACAGACATTTAAAAACCAAAATCCAAAAGTATTAAACAGTTTTCAAGTAACTTATCTGTGACACATAACAATACAAATAAGATATTTGTGGAAGAGCAAAAATATATAACCTGAAACAAAAATTATCAGACACAAAGAGGCAGGGAAATATAATTCTTAAAAAAAGAATAAACAAATAAGAAATAGTCAATCAAAAGTGACCCAGAACTTGCAAAAATGTTAGAAATATCAGGTGATGACAATAAAACACTTTTTAAATCTAAAGTATATTTCACATATTCAGAAATTAAGTAGAGACCTGGAAAATGTAAAACAAATTCATTAACTATTCAAGCTTCAAATGCCAACATCAAAGATGAAATTATAATAAATGCAACATATGGCAAATAAGTTATTGTAAAAGAAAAGATTAGTAAAAGAAAAGATTAGTAAATGTGAAAACATGACAAAAACTTTTTAGAAATTAAGTATATATGTATATATATACACACACACACAAATAGAAGAAATAAAGACAAAATTTTCCAAATGTAATGAAAAATATAAACTCCTAATTTCAAAAAGTTCAGTGAATCCTAAACATAAGAAATATAAAGTAGATTGCATCAAGGAATATCAAAGTCAAATACCATAGTTGGTAATACATTTTAAAAACAGCCAGACAGAAAGATATTCTGCATCATTATACACAGGGGAATAAAGATAAGGAAGATAAAAGTTCTTGTCAAAGACATTGTATCTGAGAAGATAGTGGAGTAACATCTTTAAAATACTGGAAAAACAAAACAAAAAACTATCAACATATAATTCTATAGACACCAATAATAGCTCTAAATAATGATGCTCAAAAACATAAAAGTTGAAAAAAAATTAACTGTTGAAAAGTCTGCCTAACAAGAATATTTAATGGACTTATTTATGTACAAGGGAAATTACAACAGAGAGAAACAAAAATTTCTAGAATAAAAAAAGTAAAGAGAGGGATGAGAAAGCTGTATATTTGCTAACTATGTTTTAAATGTCTTTAAAGATGATTTAATGTTTAAACAAAAATAATAATGCATTTTAATGTTAATAATTGTCTAAGCAAAATGTGTATAAGCAATAGCATACAAGGTGGGAAAGGAGGTAAGGAGAAGAATATTGTAGGACTGTTCATACCCTATATATCTGATAAAATGTCATTTGCATGTGGTGTCTAGTAATTTTTTAAAGTATACTGTAAACTGCAAGGAAACATGAAATAATGATAAAAAGAACTATGGCTAACAAACCAACAATAAAAAAGAAGAAGAAAACTACTCATTTCAGACGACAGAAAGAAAAAAATGATATTCAGAACAAATAGAAAAAAGTAAGATAATATACTTAACCATATCAATAATAATATCGAATTTAAAAATTGCCCCTCCAATAAAAGGGAAAAATAAAATTGAATTAAAAAAACAAGAACAAAAAAAATCTATGTTGTCTGTAATAAACAGACTTAAAATATCAAAAAAAGATTAAAAATAAAAATATTGAAAATTAAACCATGTTTTAACTACCCAGTAAAATACCAAAGTGGCTGTATTAACATCAGATAAAATACAGTTGAGACAATAATATTACTGAAGATAATTATTTCACAATGAAAAAGTACATACACATATATAAATGTCTATGAACTGAAAAATAGACCTTTAAAATACACAAAGCAAAAACTAATAGAATTACAAGAAGATATAGCCAATTTCATAATTATAACCAGAGCTTAACATACCATGTCTCCGATATTCATAGAACAAGAAAAAAAACATCAGACATAGATTGCCTGAAGAATATCACATAGAAAATGTATCTAGTTTATATCTATTCAATACTTCACACAACAGTAGCAGAATACTTAATGTTTTACAAGTGTAGATATAAATACACTCAATATCAGAGCATCTAAATATATAAAGAAAAAATTAATAGATCTAAATGGTAGACAGAATGCAATACAATGATAGTACGGTACTTCAACATCCCACTTCTAACAATGATTTGCCAGTAAAAAATCAATTTTTAAAAAACTATTGGATTTAAAATATCTTCTGGACCAAATAGACCTAACAGACATATACAAAACATTGTATCCAATGGTTGTAGAATACACATTCTTTTAAACTGCACATGGTATATTCTCCAGAACAGATCATATTTTAGGTCACAATACAAATCTTAACAAGTTTAAGAAGACTCAAATCATATCAAGTATCCTTTCTGATCAGAAGGTACTAGCACGATTCACAAATTCATGGAAATTAAGCATATCCTTCTAAAAAATCCAATAGATCAGTGAAGAAATTGAAAGATAATTTTTAAAAATTTCTTGAGACAAACAGAAATGGAAAAACAATCTATTAACAATTATGGAATATACCAAAATCAGTTATAAGAGGGAAATTTACAGCAATAAATGCCTACTTCAGAAAAGAAAAAATGATCTTAAATAAAAAACATAATACTGCACCTCAATATGCTAGAAAAACAAGAACAAAGTAAGCCAAAAGTTAGTAAAAGAAAAAAAATAATAACTGTCAGTACAGAAATAAATGAACTAGAGACTAGAAAAACAACAAAAAATTAATAAAACTAAAAATTGTTTTAATGATAAATGACATTGGCATATCTTTAGCTAAAGTAAAATGAGACTCAAATAAATTTAGAAACATAAAAGAGATTACAACTGACACAACAGAAAAGCAAGAATCACAAGAGACTACAATCAACAATTATACACCAACAAACTGAATAACTTAGGAAAAAAATGGATAAATGTATTGGCATATAGGCATATACAACCTGCCAAGATTAAATTATAAAGAAATATAAAATCTGAATAGCAATAACAATTAAGGAAATTAAATCAGTAATAAAAATCTTACATACAAGAAAATAACTGCATCAGATAGTTTCACTGTTGAATTCTAGCAAACATTTTAAAAATAAAAACTAATATCAATTCTTCTTATATATTCTCTTCCAAAAATAAAGAATTACTATTTTTATTCAGCATAGAACTGCAAGTTCAGTCCAGAGAAATTAACCTGGAGAAAGAAATAAAAGACATCCAAATTTAAATGAAGTTGGTTTGTTCCTGTTTGCAGATGGCATGACCTTGTATTTAAAAATACTCTATAAAATTACTTAAAACAATTAAAATACTCTAGTATTAATTAAAAATTTTATATCTGAGCTCAAAAACACAGGCAAAAAGAGCAAAAGTAACTCATTTTATAAGTTAAACATTACCCTAATAGCAAAGCCAGAAAAGGACATTGTAAGACAAGAAAACTACCGTCCAATATCCTCAGTGAACATAAATGCCAAAATCCCCTACAGAATACTAGAAAACCAAATTCTACAGCATATTAGAGACAATTCATCATGATAAAGTAGAATTTGTTCTAAGGATGCAAGGATGATTCAACATATGCATAAATCAATTAATATAACACATCATGTTAATAGAATGAAAGACAAAAACCGCATCATTTTAATAGCTGCAAAAGAAGCATTTTACATAATTCAAGACTCTTTCATGATAACAGCACACTAGGTATAGAAAGAATGGACCTCAACATAAAAAAGGGTACATGTTACACACCCACACTGAACACATATTCAACTATGAAAAGTTGAAAAGTTCTTTTAAAATCTAAAACAAGTCAAAGATTCCCATTTTCACTATTTTTATTCAACAGGCTACTGAAAGTTCAATCCAGAGAAATCAGGCAGGGAAAAAAAAAAAAAAAGACACCCAAACTGAAAAGAAAGAAGTTGAATTGTTCCTGTTTGCAGATGACATGATCTTATACATGAAAATACTAAAAACAGCAACAACAACAACAACAACAAAAACTGTGAGGATTATTTTTAAAAATTGGCAGGAGCAGTGACTCATGCCTGTAATCCCAGCACTTTGGGAGATGGAAGCGAAACTATTGCCTGAGCCCAAGTGTTGGAGACCAACCTGGGCAATTTGGTAAGACCGCGTCTCTACAATAAATCAGAAAATTAGCCAAGCATGGTGGTGTGTGCCTGTAGTTCCAGCTACTTGGAAGGATCAGGAAGAAGGATTGCCTAAGTCCAGGAGGCAGAGGCTGTGAGCATGCCACTGGGCAACAGAGTGAGATTCCAACTCAAAAAAAAGAACTAATTATAAAAATTTAGTAGAGTTGCAGAATAGTGTTTTTGTACACTAAAAATAAATTATGTAAAAAAATAGAACACAATTTCCTTTACTGTAGCATCAGGCAAAATAAAATACTTAGAAGTAAATTTATTTTAATAAAGGAAATAAAAGATCTGTATACTAAAACTAAAAAATAGTTGACAAAAGAAATTGAAGATAAATATATAGAAAGCTATCTCATGCTCATGAATTTGAAGAATTAATATTGATAAATTAATATTGATAAATATCAAATACTACCCGAAGCAATCTACAGATTCAATGCCATCTTTGTCAAAATACCAATTACACTTTTTACAAAAAGGAAGAAAATATTTAGACTTTGTATGAAACTAGAAAAGATCTTAAATAGTCAAAGCAAACTTGAGCAAAAAGAGATATCATACTACCTGACTTCAAAATATACTAATAATCAAAATACCATCACACTAACATAAAAAGAGACAAACCAATGAAGCAGAACAGAAACCTCAGAAATATATCCACACATTGACAGTCAATTGGTTTTTGGCAATGGTGTCAAGATCACTTAGTGGGGAAAGACTAGTTTCTAAACTAAATGATGTGATAAAACTGAATCTTCTCAATCAGAAAAATAAAATTCAACACTAACCTCACATCATATACAAGAAATCAACTCAAATGGTTTAAGACTTAAATGTAAGATCTGAAACTGTAAAACTTCCAGAAAAAAATAAAAGAAAATTTGATGATATTGGTCTGAGCAATGATCTTTTACCTATGAGTCCCAAAGCAAAATAGACATTGTAGATTACATCAAACTTAAAATTTTCTGCACAACAAAGAAAACATTCAACAAAGTGAAGAGAAAGCCTGCAGAATGAAAGAAAATATTTGCAAACTGTGTTTCCAAAATATATAAAGAACTAAAAAAAAAGGGCTCAAATAACTCAGTAGCAAGCAAACATTTAACAAAATTAAAAATTAGTGAAGGGACCTGTATAATAATTTCTCAAAAGAATAAATAAAAAAGACCAACAAGTATGAAAAAATATTCGACATTACAAATCACCAGGGAAAAGCAAAACAATGAGATATCACTTCATACTTGTTACAATGGCTATTATAAAACAGACAAAAAAATAAGCATTTGGAAAAATGTGGAGAAAAAAGTACACTTGAACACTGTTAGCAGAAATGTACATTATTATAGCCATTATGAAAAATAATATGAAGTTTCCTTTAAAAATTATAAACATAACTATCATATTATCCAGCAATACCATTTCTGGGCACATATTTAATTTCCCAAAGGAAATTAAATCTGTATGTCAAAGAAATGCCTGCACTCTTACATTTATTGTACCATGCTATCACTGAAGCTTATGTGTTGTAAACTTAATAGAGGAAGATCCTCAAAATAGGTGATTGATTCATGAGGGTAGAAACTTCATGAATGTACTAATATTGTCATTGTGGGTGCAATTTAGTTATCACAAAAGTGTGTTTTTATAAAGTGAGTCTGGTGCCTTTCTCTTTTTCTCACATGCTTACTTCTGCCCTTCCACAAGGAAGTGACCCTGGCCAGATGCCAGTGCAATGATCTTGGACTTTTAGCCTCCAGAACCATAAGCTAAATAAAGTTGTATTTTTTTTTTACCATGTGTTCAATCTCTGGTCTTTTGTTATAACAACAGAAACTAAGACTGCATTCTTCACAATAGTGTAGACATATAATCAAACTAAATGTCTATTGACAGATGATTGTATAAAAATAATATCATATAGATATACATCATAAAATATTGTTCAGTCATAAAAGGAAGCAAATCCTGCCATTTGCAACAGCAGGAATGAGCCTGGAAGTCACTGTTATCGATATAAACCAGGGACAGAAAAAACAAATATTGCCTGATCTCAATCATATGCGGAATTTTTAAAAATAGACAGTAAAATGGTAATTACCAGGAGATGGGGTGGTTAGAGGAGAAAGGCCTTAGAAAGAAATTGGTAAAATGATACCAAAATTCAGTTAGGCTGGAGGAATATGTTCAAGAGATCTATTGTACAACATGGTGACTACATTTAATAACAATATATTGTAGTCTTGAAAAATGCTAGCTGCGCTCGGTGGCTCAGCCTGTAATCCCGCGCCTTGGGAGACTGAGGTGAGTGGATTGCCTGAGCCCGTGGGTTCGAGACACGTCTGGGCAACTTGACGAGACCTCATCTCTACAATAAATCAAAAAATTAGCCAGGTGTCGTAGCGCGCGCCTGTAGTTCCAGCTACTTGGAAGACTGAGGTGGAACGAAGGCCGAAGCCCAGCAAGTTGAGGCTGCGGTGGCCAGGAGCGTGCCACTGCACTCCAGTCTGGGCGACAGAGTGAGACTCCAACTCAAAAAAAAAAAAGAAAAAGAAAAATGCTATAAAGTGGATATTGTGTTATCACACAAAATAATAACTATGTGATGGAATGCATATGTTAATTAGTTAGATTTATTCATTCCACAATGTACATATAGAGCCATGTTCTGAATAACAACAACAAACTGTATATATATGAAAGTGGTTCAATAAGATTATAACTGATTTGAAAAATTTCTATCATGTCGTGACACTGTAGCCCTCATATTGTGGGAGCACAACACATTACTCACATGTTTGTTGTGATGTTGTATGAACAAATCTACTGTGTCACCCGACTTATAAATGTCTAGCATATATATATATATATATATATATATATATATACTATGCATAGTACTTGATAATGGTAACAAATGATTATGTTACTGATGTATGTATTTACTATATAATACTTTTCATTGTTATTTTAGAGTGTACTTCTACTCGTATAAACAAAATGAACTGTAAAACAGCCGCAAGCATGTCCTTCAGGAGGTATTCCAGAAGGATACACTATTATCATAGGAGATGATGGCTCTGTGCTAGTTATTGGCTTTAAAGACCTTGTAGTGAAACGAGATGTGGTTAAGGAAGACAGTGATATTAAAGATCCTGACCCTATATAAGATTATGCAGTTTGTGGTACTGTACCTTTTCTGTGTTTAGATACACAAATACCATACATAGTGTTACAATTGCCTACAGTATTCAGTAAAGTAACGTGCTGTCCAAGTTTGTAGCCTAGAAACGATAGTCTTTAGCAGTTAGCGTAGGTATGTAATAGGCTGAACCATTTAGGTTTGTGCAAGTACATTCTATGATGTTTGCACAGAGACAAAATGGCCTAATGATACATTTCTCAATTATATCCCCTTTGTTAAGTAATACACGATTGTACATTGAAATGGCATATTGTATATAATAAATATACACAATTTATATGTCAATTAAAATTAAAAAAAAAAGAAATCTTCCGGTCCAGGTTGCTTTATTGGTAAATTCTATAAAACCTTAAGAAAAATACAATAATGCCAATTTTACACAATGTCTTTCAGCAATTTTCACATGAACAAGTAATTCTCAGTTAGTTTTATAAGGCTGTCATTACCTTGATACCAAAACTGTGAAAATAAATTAAATTAAATGACCGATACACTTTATTAATATAGATGGACAAATTATAAATTTTAACAAATTGAATTCAACAATATAAAAATATTATTCCATTCTGACCAAGTGGGATGTATTCCAGAAAATCTAGGTGGTTTCAGTAATGAAGATCAATTAATGTAATTGACCACATTAGCAAACTAAACACAGAAACCATCTGATCAGCTCAAAAAACAAAAAAAGGCACTTGTGAAAAATTCAATGTCTACCTTTTCTAAAAAATATTTCCAAGTCAGGAATTAAAAAAATTCTCATATTGATAAAGTACTTCTAAGAAAATCCACAACTTATAACTACTTAATGATAAAAGATTTACTTTACTTATTTTCCTGAGATCAAGAGGAAAATGGGGAATTTCTCTCACCTTACTTTAATTCAATATTGTAACTGAGGTTTTACCCACTACAGAGAGAGAGAGAGGAGAGAGAGATAGACTGATTAGAAATGAAAAAATAAACCATCACTATTCACATAATGCTTGCAAATATATTGATAAATCCAATGTAATCTATAAAAATAACTATAACTAAGTCAATTTAGTAAGATACTGATATAAAAATTAGACTTTATTTTATTTGACAATGAAGAATAATCTAAGATTGAAATCAAAAACAATACCATTTACAGCAATAACAGATATATAAAATACTTAGAGATAAATCACAAAAGTTTGCTAAACTGGTACACACACGATTGTAATACATTGCTGATAGGAATTAAAGATAGCCTAAACAAATATGATGATGCATATTATACTAAAGACTTTGTTTTATTAAGACATCAATTCTTCTCAGATTAGTCAACAGCTACAAAAATCCAATCAAAATCCTAAGTGGCTGGTCAATAGCATAGGAAAATCAAAATCACTAATCATAAGAGAAATAAAAATCTATACCACAATGAGATATCACTTTACTTGCATTATGATAGCCATTGTCACAAGCACAGAAAATAATGACTATTCATGAGAATGTGAAAAATTTGGAACGCCTATGCAGTGTGGTGTAAATGAAAAATGGTGCAACCATTATGGAAAAAAAAGAATGAATGCACACCTGTGTTGAATGCAATTTAACGATAATTAAGAGGTAAAAAAATCCCAAATGTTCATTCATAAATAAGTGGATATAAAAATATGGCATATACATACAATGAAATATTACACAGCATTAAAAATAAGGAAATCCTGTCATATAGCATATTACAAACCTCTATGATATTGTGCTAAGTGAAATAAGTCACAAAAGGATAAATATTGTATGAGTCTACTCATGTGAAGTATTTAAAGTAGGAAAAATGACAAAAACAGAAAATAGAAAGGTAGTTGCCAAGACCTTGAAAAGGAGAAAAAGAAATTGGTGTTTAAATTTAACTAAAGAGTTTACGTTTTGAGAGATAAAAACATTCTAGAGATTTGTTGCACAATAATGTGACTTAGCATTATTGAACTGTACATTTAAAAAATAATTAAGACAATAAAAGTAATGTTATGCATTTTTTAACCACAATAAAAAACATTCTAGCTGACTTTCTCATAAAAATTGGCAGGGTTATTACAAAAACATTCATTGGGAAATACAAAAAAAAACTTAGACTAGTGAAATCAGCTATAAGTAAGAGCAAATTGTATAAAGCTACTTGACATCAAGGCTTATAATGCAAAGAGGGAGTGGGAAAAATGGATTTTATTTATAAAAATGTGCGTATTTATTCTTACATGTTTAAACTTCAGTCATCTTCAAAGTACTCTGTTTGATACAACACAACTATCTAGATGCTTTTTCCTTTGCTCAAAACAGTTTTTGAACACAGTTTTTGAACACTTTGATTTTGATGTCTTTTACTACTTCTGTCATTTTTTGTTTCACCTCTTTCACAATGGTGAAATGATTCCCTTTGAGGACTTTTTTTTCATCCAGAGAAACAAACAAACAAACAAACAAAGCCCCTCAGGGAAAGATAGGGTGACTAAAGATGGTGGGGCACAGGGATCATGCTGTTTTTCGTCAAAAGTTGCTGAGCAATCAGCTTGGTGCAAGCAGGTCAAAATCACCTGTTTGCTGCAACTTAGTATGTTTTTTTCCTGCAAAATGTGATGCAACCTTCTCAAAACTTCTAGATAAAAACTGTGATTGACTGTTTGATCCAGAGGAACAAATTCTGAGTTTACTACAAGGAGCCCACCCTCAAAAAAAAAAATTCTGACTTTTTGGGGGAGGCCCTCCTCATAAAAGTAGTATAATTAAGGCAATGTAGCTTTTGTGTAAAGGCAAATGAATAGATCCATGTAACAAACAGAGAATCCAGAAAATAATGTAGACATTTGTACAGAAAACTGATTTGGTCAAAGGTAGATTTCAATGCATAAAAATATGCAAAATATAAACCTTGACACATAGTTAATATTTTACACATAATTCATTAAAAATTAAAATATCTCATTGGAAAAACAAACATTATAATATTTCTAGAAGAAAATAAAAGTTAATCTTTGTGACATCAGATTAAACAAAAATTCAAAAAGGAACAAATGAATACATTAGACTTCATCAAAATTTAAAAATTTGCTCATCAAAAGTCATTGATAAAAGGATGAAAAGATCATCCACAGACTGGGATGAAATATTTGCAATGCATGTACTTTTTTTTTTTGAGTTGGAGTCTCACTCTGTCACCCAGACTGGAGTGCAGTGGCCGCTCCCGGCCATTGCAGCCTCGACCTCCTGGGCTCCGGCGATCCTTCCGCCTCAGCCTTCCGAGTAGCCAGAATTACAGGCATGCACTACTGCGCCCGGCCGATTTTTTGATTTATTGTAGAGATGAAGTCTCGCCAAGTTGCCCAGGCAGATCTCGAACCCGCGGGCTCAGGCAATCCACTCACCTCAGCCTCCCAAAGCGTGGGATTACAGGCTGAGCCACTGAGCCCGGCTAACATATGTACTTTTTAAAGGCCTGGATATATATATATATATATTCAAAGTTCAATTAGTAAGACAATAAACAGCCTAATAAAAATGAATCATAAGATTTGAACATACACATCTCCAAAGGAAATATACAAAGGTAAATAAATATGTGAGGAGATTCTCAATATGATTAACCATAAGGGAAATGAAAATGAAAACCACAGTGAAAAACCACTCTGCTTGAATGAATCACATAAAAGTGACTGACAATATCAAAGTGTTAAGAGTGGAAATTAACTGGAGTTTTTGTTGCTAGTGAGACTATAAAATGATATAATCATTTTGTAAAGCATTTGGTAGTTTATAACAGTTAAACTTATACCTACCAAATGATCCAGTCTACTCCTTAGTATTTATCTTAAAAAATTATTGCATATAGCCCTTTAAAAACTTGCATGCATAAATTTTTGTAGTAGCTCTATTTGTTATAGCCCCAAACTAAAAGTAATTCAAATGTCAGTCAACAGGTGATTGGAAAACTATATGTGGCATATGCATGTAATAGAATAATATTCAGTCATAGATAGAAATAAGTTTTTGATACCTGATATAGCATAGATGAATCTTAAAATAATTATCCTGAGTAAAAGACGTCAGACCAAAAATTACCATGTGATTCCATCTACAGAAAATTCGAGAAAATCTCTAATGGCAGTAGGAGATCTGTGGTTACCTGGAGATAAGGATATGTCTAATATATACCCTTATATAAAGGATTATCTAGGGGTATGAGTAAAAATTGGGGAGTGATTAAACATATTGTTTTGATTATGTTGATTGCTCGATTATTGACATTGCTTACATATGTCAAAATGTTTAATATTATATAGTTTATGCATTTATTGTTTGCCAACTATACCTCAAACAAATTAATTAAATAATACAATTCTCTCCTAAAACTAGAATTCACTCAAAAAAGTAAAATGACATTTTCAGTTGAGTTAAAAAAAGACTTACACACATGCTAAATCTGGCTGACACTTTAAATTAAAATACATTTGTTGCTTGATTGTTTTCAGTGCTTTTGTTTTGTTTTTCTTTTTTAGTTTCTCAACAATAAACAGTGAGAAAGTTGAAGCACCCATGTGTTTCATCTTTGCTTGCTTGCTGATATCAAATTTTATTGCTTGGTAAATGCCGTTAATCTATTGCAAAGTTTTATGCTGTCTATATATGCCCTATACGTGCTTATTAGTATTCCAAAAGATTCAACAGATTTTGTATTTGTGTGTGTCTGTTTTATTGTAGACATGCAACATCGCTTGAGTAAGCCAGAATAAAAGGTGGGGACAGAGGAAAAAAGGAAAGAAAAAAAGAGTGAAAGAAGGCAGTATTTGCTAAATATCTTTATTGGGGAAATATGAGTAATTAAAGATTCTCTTAATTAAATAGTACCTTACTGAAGCTTATATTTTACTATAACTAAGAAAGATCTGATGTGATTTTTCAAAATTGTGATAAAATATGCAGAACATAAAATTTGTCATTGACCATTTTTAAGGGTACAGCTTAATGACATTAAGTACATCTACACTGTTGTGCAACAATCACCATTATCCAACTTCAGAATTTTTTTATTATTCCATTCTGAAACTTTGTCTAGTAAGTCCCTTACATAGAAACAAGTTCCATTCCAAGGGCATGTTCCTAAGTCCAATTCGTTTTTAAGTCCAACAAAGTTAGCCTAGGTGCCCACCTAACACAATTGGCTATAAGTACTGTACTGTAATAGGTTTATAACACTTTTTACACAAATAATATATAAAACAAGCAAACACAAAATAATAAAGAAATATTTTAAATCTTACAGCACAGTATCTTGAAAGTACAATAGGACAGTATAGTACAACAGCTGGCATCGAATGAACTGGCAAGACCAGTTACTGACTGGAGGAAGGATGGAAGGTGGGAGATGGTGAACTGAAGGATGGTCAGCAATAAGAGACAGAGGGCAAGCTGCAATTTCACACATACCTAACGTCGATGGCACAGGTTCTGGTTCCTTGCTGGATTCAATTCTATCCACCCTCTTGAAAAATGATTTGGCCATTGCCTTGCTAAGCTATGGTGTGGCCATGTGCTCTTTGAGCTATGGCTAGGCTGTGTTTCCTGGTTTCGGCCCCCTCCCCAACCTGGGGAGGTAAATCTCCTCTTTCTCTCTCTCTTTACTTTCTAAATAAATTACATTTTCGAATCTAAAAAAAAGAAGAAGGAAAATGATTCAGTGAGGTCTGGATAGTAGCTCTTTGTTCTCATCATAGATGACACAGATGACCTGGATTGCATGCTGAATGGTGGTTGCAACCTTCTTGTAATGTTCTACATTTGGATTCTGTGCCTCAAAAGTTAACAGTACCTCCTCAAATAAAGAAAATTCCACCGGGCTCGGTGGCTCAGCCTGTAATCCCGCGCCTTTGGGAGGCTGAGGTGAGTGGATTGCCTGAGCCCACGGATTCGAGACCTGCCTGGGCAGGCGAGACCTCATCTCTACAATAAAAAAAAAAAAAAAAAAAATTAGCCGGGCGTGGTAGCACGCACCTGTAGTTCCAGCTACTTGGAAGGCTGAGATTGAAGGATTGCTGGAACCCAGTAGGTCGAGGTTGCGGTGGCCGGGAGCGGCCACTGCACTCCAGTCTGGGCGACAGTGAGACTCCAACTCAAAAGAAAAAGAAATTCCCTTCCCACTCCCTGTGTTGTTAATCTCTGTGTTACTTCGGTTACTTCTTCTTCCTCTCTCTTCACCCTTTCTCTGGGCCTCCAGTTCTGTCAGTTCTTCATTCCCAAGAGCCTCGTGCTAATAGCAAGGAGTTTGATGAAATCGTCCTCTTGCAGATAGAGTTCCAGCTTCTCACTGAAGGTCACTAAGTTGCTGAAGACTTCTTTGGACTCCTCATTCACCTTCTCAAATCCACAAAAATCTTTGAATGAATTATGAGCAAAGATTCTTCCAAACCCCATTCATGGTGACAGCTGTAACCTCACACCACACAAAGGCAACAGTTTTATGGCCTTGTAGATGTTATAGTCCTTTCAAAATTGTTGCAGGGTTGTTCCTAATTCATCACTTGCCTTTACTGCCTGATGAAAATTGTGATATTTACTTTCTAAATAAACTACCCTAGTTCTTGATCCACAGGTTGGTGGACTTGCAGATGGACTATTTTTGACGTTGGGATGAAAGTCATCCGTGAATGGGGTGGTGATCCAGAGTACAGTTGACCTGCAAAACAATGTTGAATGTGACATCCTTCTTCAAGAAATATTTCTCTACCTCTGTGAAAAAGTGGTTAAAAAAATAAAAAAACAGTCCTGGAAAACGACCTGTATAAACCAGGCTTTCTGATTATTCTTCCACACAACAGGAAGGGAGACCTTGGCTATGTTCTTAAGGGCTCTCAGGTTTGCCAAAGGATAAACTAAGAGAGGATCCATCTTAATGTCACCAGAAGCATTGCCACCAAACAACAGAGTTAGCTTATCCTTTGCCTGGCATTAACTTTTCCTTCTTAATGATGTAACTTTGGTCTGGCATCCTCTTTTGGTTTAGTCCTGTCTCATCCATATTAAAAACCTGCTCAGGTAAATAGGTACATTCATCAATAATTTCTCAAAGCATTTCAAGAAATGCCCGGGTAGTCACCTTATTAATACTTGGTGTCTCATCATTTTTACATTGTGGCTGACTCTAGCCTTGAACCAATGAAACCACCATGGCTAGCATTAAAAAATGTGCCCTCTGATTCTTTGCCATGTTTCATCTATAAGTCTTCTTAAAGGTTTTTAGCTTTCTCTTGAATCAATATTAAGTTGAGTGGGACTTGGTGCTGATGCAGATCATGAATCCAAACACTGAGAAGTTTCTTCATCTCCTCAATGACTTTTCCACATTTCTTCAATATTATTGTTGCCATCCACAGCACAGTAGACTTCATGTGTTTTTTTGTTTTTGTTTTTGTTTTTTAGAAAGCAGGATTAGCCGGGCTTGGTGGCTCAGCCTGTAATCCCAGCACTTTGGGAGGCTAAGGTGAGTGGATTTCCTGAGTCCACAGGTTCGAGACCCACCTGGGCAACTTGGCGAGACCTCACCTCTACAATAAATCAAAAAATTAGCCGGACATGGTAGAGCGCGCCTGTAGTTCCAGCTACTTGGAAGGCTGAGGCGGAATGATCGCTGGAGCCCAGTAGGTCAAGGCTGTGTGGCCGGGAGCGGCCACTGCACTCCCGTCTGGGTAACAGAGTGAGACTCCAACTCAAAAAAAAAAGAAAAAAAACACACAGAAAGCCAAATGTCGCATGTTCTCACTCACATACGGGAGCTAAGAATGGTGGTCCACCAGGGGCTGGGACGGCTGGGGGGGACAGAGAGGGGACAGTGACAAATATACAATAGTTGGAGGGAGCAAGCTCCAAGGACGGGGGCACAGCAGGGGACCTCGCTGGTCACTGACTGTGATTTCAGACTAACTGAGAGAGTGAAACTGGAATGTTCCTCACACCAGGAAACGGAACATGTTTGAGGTGACGGATGCCCCAGTGACCCTGAGCTGATCATGACACACTCCGGCATGTATCGAAATGCCGTATGAAGAGCACCACCATGTAATCCAGCAATCCCCTACGGGGCATCTATCCAAAGGAAGCCAGCGTGTCAGAGATCTCTGCGCCAGTGTCCCCTGCAGCACCCGTCACAGCCGCCAAGGATAGAATCAACCCAAGCATCCACCAAGAGAGCAACAGGTGAAGAAAACGCAGGCTGTACGCCATGGAATACCATGCTGCCATGAAAAAGAAGAACACCCTGTCACGCGTGGGTGAACTGGAGGGTCGTTACGTCAACTGAAGTATGCCACACGTGGAACGACAAATTCCACGAAAGTCATTCATATGTGGAGCTTGGACAGTGGATCTCTGGAGGTGGAGAGAGGGCTGGTGGGTACCAGAGGCCAGGAAGGGGGCATGGAATAAGGAAGGAAGAAAAATATAAATGCACGTATTACCACCAAACGCGACACTGAAGATGGTCAAAAGGGTCAGGCACAGTGGCTCACGCCTATAATCCCAGCACTTTGGGAGGCCAGGGCAAGAGGACTACTTGAGCCCAGGAGCTTGAGAACAGCCTGAGCAACACAGTGAGACCTAATCTACATAATTAGCCGGGTGTGGTGGCGCACACCTACAGTTCCTGCTATTCAGGAGGCTGAGGCGGAAAGATCACCTGAACCCAGGAGGTCGAGGCTACGGTGAGCAGTGATTATGCCACTGTGCTCCCATCTCAAAAAAGAAAAGGTAAAAACGATAAGTTATATATAAATCGACCTTTCCTCAATAAAAAAAATTTTTTTTTAAATCACATGTACCTCATAAACTTGCACAGCTATTATGTATCCAGTCTAATTAAAAATTTAAAGAATGTTGAAGCCGGGCTCAGTGGCTCAGCCTGTAATCCCGCACTTTGGGAGGCTGAGGTGAGTAGATTGCCTGAGCCCGCGGGTTCGAGACCCGCCCAGGCAACTTGGCGAGACCTCATCTCTACAATAAATCAAAAAATTAGCTGGGCATGGTAGCACGCACCTATAGTTCCAGTTACTTGGAAGGGTGAGACAGAAGGATTGCCGGAGCCCAGCAGGTCGAGGCTGCGGTGGCCAGGAATGGCCACTGCACTCCAGTCTGGGCAACAGAGTGAGACTCCAACTCAAAAAAAAAAAAAAAAAGAAAGCAGGATTTATTAACAGGACAGAAAAGCTCCCACAGTGGAAGGGGACCCAAGGGAATTGCCTGACTTCATGCATTTCATGATCTTGTCCTTGTTCTTTAGAATGGTGCCAGTGGTTGAATGATTCATATCATAAGAATGTCACCATATTTTTGCCTCCCTCCACCCTCTCAAGTATTTTCACTTGTTTCCATTGTTATCACTTGAAGCTTCTTAGTGGTACCAGCTACATCACTGCTGCTTTTACACTTGCTTCCAGACATCTTGGACTTGAGAAAAAGATACTGTACAGTATTATAATCTACAGTACTAGACAGTGAAGTACACAAAAACACAATCACTTGTAAAGGATGCATATATGTGACACGTGAGCTAACTTCACATGATTGAACATGTGAATTCATGTTTGCATCTTTCAAAGTTCACAATTTGAAGGTTCTTATGTAGGGGGCTTACTGTATCCATTAAACACTAACTCCCTATGCTCCAGCTCCCTAGCACTCTTCTAATTTCTGTTTCTATGCAACTGACTTTTATAGAAAATGTGTTATTTTTCTTTCTGGTCTTTTCCCCCATATCAAAATATCTTTAAGGTTTACCTATGTTGAAACATGTATCAAAATTCGATTTTTTAATGGCAAAACCACATTTTATTGTACTTATGTATCACATTTTATGTATGCATTTGCCAGTCAATAGACATTTGAATTTTTTTCCACTTGTTAATTATTGTGAATAATGCTGCCATATAATTGGTGTACAAATATGTCTTGGAATTCCAGATTTAATCACTTTAGACATACTCCCGAAAGCAAATTGCCGAATAAATAGTGATTACCTTTAAGAACCACTATATTGTTTTCTACAGAGGCTGAACCTTTTTATATTCCCACCAGCAAGCACAAGGGTTCCAATTTGCAATTTTTTGTAGAGAAACACACACACATATTTGTATATTCTCTCTCTCTCTCTCTCTCTCTCCCTCTCTCCCTCTCTCTCTCTTTCTGACTTTGAAGTGGTATATCATTGTTGTTTTGATTTTCATTTAGCTAGTGATTTATGACATTGAGCTCTTTTGTGTAAATTTTTTGGCCATTTGTATATCTTCTTTGAAGAAATGTCTATTCAAGTTCTTTGCTTGTTTTTCAATTGGACTATTGGTTTGGTTTTGAGTTTTAGGATTTCTTAATATATTCTGAACATCAATATCTAATCAAATATATGATTCACAAATATTTTTTCCCATTCTGGGCTGATTTACTTTTTATGACTGAATCTATTGTCTACAAACTTTGCCTCCTCTGCAGCAATCTTTCTGGGTTTTACTCTTTTCTTCTTTATGAGAAACATTAATTTGAATATGTAATGAATTATATTTTGTTCTAACTTTTTCCACTCTTTGCTCACACCTGATCATATGACAATAACTTTGGACAGTATAATTAACATAAAAGAAAAAAATGCAAGTCAAATGTATCTATGAATCTAATAAGGGTTCATAGTTGTCTATAGAAAAAGATCCATCGTTTTTCTTTAGAATCATTTTCATTATCACACTCTTCTTTCCAGATGTATAAAATTCACAAACACAAAAATGCTTTATAATGTTTTGTGTATAATAGTTTTTATTTCTGCTAATGATTTCCTTAAGCTATACCTCCTCTAAAATTGATCTCAGAACATATTTGTTTAGTCATTTCTACAGGCCCAGAATCATGTTAAGTATAAACAATTGAATAGCGCACAACATTTAGTCTGTATTCTCAAGAAAATTTTGGTCTTAAGACAATTAGGACACAATAAAAAAAAAAAAGACAGACTAAAGCAAATAATATTTTTAAATGTTAACTCTGGAACACAGTGTTATGTACTAGAAGATGAGTGAAACTTGATTAAAAATAAATCTGTGGTTATAACCTCTATAGCATCACTTTCAACATATATACCCTTGGGTATAGAACCTGCGGGGGGTCAACCCCTGCAAAGAGATTTAGGGGGTCCCTGGGAGGTGTGAAGGTGTTGGCGATTATTCTGGTGAAATAAAGAGAAAGAAAGAGATGGGGGTTGGAGGGAGAGAAAGAAAGAGACTGGACTCTGTCTAGTACAGAAGCCGTTTAATGAGACAAACCGTAATCCTTTCATCCCAAGTTTTCACAGGTTAAATCATAAGACTTTCATGTGAACACAAAGCCAGGTGGATGAGGGGTGTCCCCCACCCACCAGGTGTTTCCTCAAGCATGAGGAAGGACAATCCCAATTAAATCACAAGACATTTAAATGAACACAAAGCCAGGTGGATGAGGGGCATCCCCCACCCACCAGGAGTTTCCTCAAGCATGAGGAAGGATGATGCCAAAATTATGTCACTGTTCCTCATGCTTGGTTAGAATTCCTCAAAAGCAATACAACAATTCTAACATCATAATATTCTAATAATCAATAACTTTTAAAACTTATGCATATACAACACCTAATGACTAACTTAAATCCTAATTCCTTTCTATTTTATGCTAATTCTACCTACACTATAGAAACTCTTAATTATAGCCCAAACCAGTTCCTAAAGAATTTGGCCCAGTCAAAAGATCACGCTGGGCCATTTCTAGGAACAAATGATTACAATCTCTTAACAAAATGGCTGTTCTAAAATCCTATATATCTATTTTAACTTCTATAAAAGTTTCTAATTCCTAATCCTAATATATAAAGCTGATCATCAGCAATAAAGCTTCTAAAAATAAAACCCAAATATCAACTGTAAATTGTATTAAAACCAAAACTGCAAATGTAGAAAATGGAAACAATGAAATTTCTAAAGTTAGCTGCATTCTTATTAAACCTCAAAATATCATGTTTGATCATGCTTGAACTCACATAATTCACTGACGTAGCATAACCTATTCTACAATACTTTCTATGAATAAAATAAATTCAACTTCTATTATAAGTAGAAAAACCCTACACTAACTGTAGCTAAAACCGCAGCCCAGTCCAAAGTATGTGCTGGGTCCTTAGGAACGCGGCCCAGTCCAAAGTATGTGCTGGGTCCTTAGGAATGTGGCCCAGCCCAAAGTTCATGCTAGGCCATTTCTAGTAACTCTAGATAATTATCTATATTATTAAAGTTGAAACAGTACTTTATATGTATATACTAATTCTACAAATATACTTTTAAATCTTATAAAGAAACTTGTACTGTATTAAAGGCTCCCAAATGTGACCTGAGTTTGAACTGTGTTAAGTTTAAAGCCAAAACCGCAGTCTCTGAGAAACGGGAACAAAGGACTCCTAAAGTAAGCCATGCCTTAGAGCTTCATGCTTAGATCATCAAAGTTCCTTCTAATGAGATGTGCTAAATAGCAAAAAAGGAAGAGGGAATGGGCCAACAGCTCCTGAACACATCCTAGTGGTCTCAGGGTCCACAGCCCACCTTGATCCCTAATGTTCAGGTGGGCCTCTGTGGCTGGCTCCCAACAAGAACCCATCTCTTTTGTGTGTGTTCATCTGTAAAGTAGTGTTAGCATCTCTTAATGAATTTTAGGCATTATTACAAAGAAAAAATTACAAGGCATTTCATCTGGCAAAATTAATGTTATAAAATTCCATTTCTTTCTTATTGATCATATTGAATGATTTCATTTAACTCCTTAAATAATGATATAAATATATTTTATTGGAAACTTTTTCACCTAAGACAGAATTCTCTACCACAGTGACAAAACCAAGTTAATTTTTTGTTATATTTTTCCAGATTATTTTGAAAGTTTTACTAAACTCAAAAACTCTAGTGTTTGAGGAATTTATCTTTCTGCTTTAATAATACATTACCTTTAAGATATTATATGGAAATTTTAATGTTATAGTAATTGCTTTCTCTCTTTTCTCACAAGAGATAGAGCCAGAATAAAATGTTGCCAGCTTTATTTTATAGTTATGAGACTTGAAAACAATATACAAAAACATAACTTGTATTTGCTACTAAAATGAGATGTAATTTTTCAAGTACTTAATAAATTATAAAACACCAAAAAATGTTTCCAGTTTTTCATGAACATCTTTATTTTTCTTTTATCACATTGCTTAAATAAGTTTCAGTAGTGTGACCTTCTGGTTAAATTTCATTTATCATTGAATACTAGATAAGTCATATCAGGTGTATTGTTATTATTAATGCAAATAAATACAAAAATATTTCTCTATCTGCAACCCAGATCTTATTTGAATGCATTATTACTTATTATGTTAATTCATTTCGATTCTCATGGGCCACATAACTCAATAAACATTCTCGTTAGTCAGAATCAATGATATTGATTCACACTAGGATGTCAGGTTTGAAATTTCTTTTATAGCAATGTCTAAAACTGTATATTATGGAGGTATATCTCACCTCACTAAAGTTTTTTTACTTGTATTAACTATTGTTCTGCTAGATATGGCTTTAGAGGAAAAGCGTGAAATTAATGCAGTACATTTGAAAAATTCTATTTGTTCTTACTTATAAGAGAGAAATGAATTAATGTCAGAACTAACATTAAAATATGATACTTTATATGTTCCATTCTTAAGCAAATCATTTATCAAATGTTTGGGAGAAAATACATACTTTCTAGTTTCATGACAGCTGCCTGTTTTTGTGTGTGTGTTTTTGTTTTCTAGATCAATTCAAAATTACATAAATGTTTCCTTGAAAATTCAATGCTGTTTCTAAAAGTTCTTCACACAATATTGCCATTTTCTTGAATAATTCAGTCTTTCTGACAGCACATTCTCAGTCTATTTACTCTATGTTTACACATTACTTATTCTATTTGTATATGGAATTTACACTGTCATTGTATTTATATTAATATAGTAGTGTCAGGCAATCTTTCCTGACTGACCATTTTTTATAATGTAAAATAAGCTGATAAAAATTTGTGAGTTTGTTATTTTTTCAAAGTTATCTAGTTTTTGCAGTTTCTATTGAGTATGACAAACACACATGATCAAAATTATTCTTAGGTGGCAATATTATAAGATCATGGAAAGCTAGACTGAGAAATTTCAGTTTACAGTCTGGAACAGGGAGCAATGCCAAGAACAGGTTGATTCTCCTTTTCCATGGGTAGGTTGCCTGTTAGATATGAAATAATACAAGCATTGCCTGACATTTTAGGAATTTCAGTCTTCTTCAGCTTTCAGATAGCACTCTTATTATCTTGCTTCATTTGTCAATAGGAAATCTAGAACTTTTCCTGTTTCACCTCATGTTTGTCAGTAAATTCATGATAAATGACTTCATGCAACATGAATTGACCTTTTGGTTTCCAGCTCAGTCAATTATCTTTTATCAGCCAGCCACTGAACTCCTTCACAGGTCACTTCATGCCTTACCAGCCCTGACTTCTCCAGGCTGCTGTTTTTTTTTATAATAATCTTAGAAATGGATACATCATTTACTACTCTACAACATATATGTGTGTGTGTGTGTGTGTGTGTGTGTGTATTTACATATGCATATATCAGTTACATTTAATAAGACTGTACTAAAGACTTGTATATAAAATAAATTAATTATAATATGACTAACACATACCACATACTCCCAAATATTTAGTCATTTGATAAAGTTTCTCTGCCTATTAGTCCCATGTTTCTCTAATATCTTGTCTCTAAAAGGGTTATCTTTGCTCCTTCTCATAGTTTTTCCTTTCCTTTTTTTTTAAAAAATCTGTCTTTTCCTTAGAGTTAAATCCTTCAATTCAAAGCCTCACAATCCATCTGTTGTAGTTGACTCAAGGTGCCATAACAAAATACCATAACCTGGGCAGCTTCAACAACAGAAATTTATTTTCTCACAGTTTGGGAGGATAGAAGTCCAAGATCTAGGTGCCAGCACAGTTGATTTCTAATGAGGGCTCTCTTCCTTGCTTACATATGGCTGCCTTCTGGTTGTGTCCTCACTTGGCAGAAAAACAGAGAACAAACTCTCAGGTATCTCTTCGTATAAGGACACTGATTCCATCGTGAGGGTCCTACACTTATGACATAATCCGAACCTGATTATCTCCCAAAGACTCCATCTTCAAATACCATTACATTCAAGGTTGAGGCTTTAACACATAAATTAGAGGGGACACAATTTAGTACTCAGCACTATCCATGGGGATTTTCTTTCAGGTTTGAAATCAGAATGCCTATTCTACTCAGGAAAAAAAATCTTTATCTCTTAGCCCCTATTTTAATTTGACCATTCTTTCTGCCCACACCATCATCCACAACAATCAGGATAATCAGGATAATCTTTTGCTAGCGAAAGACCAATGAGATCTGGGAAGGAAAAAGTGAGGCTGTGTTTTCTGAAAGCAATCTGCAGATAGGGGAGATAGGCTTTATTGCAAAACAAAAGTGCACTCCAAGGAGAGGTCAAGAAGTAGGAGGCAATAAAGTCAAAAGCCACAGAGCAGGAGAGGACAATGAGGAAAGTGAGGAACAGAACCTTGATTGGTTTATCTTTAAGCCCCAAATTGCCAGTCTCTCTTAATTATCTGGTTCCAGGTGTTCAGTCAGTTAATGCCAGTTGGTCCGTTGGTGGGCAGTTGGAAAGTTTCCAGCTGCAGTTTATCTCAGTACCAACAACAAGAACTGATTTAGCTTGATTTTAAGAAGGGCAATCTTTTGACACTTTTACAAACCTTTCTGAGAACACAAGTTTACTTTCCAAGCCCACGGGGCTTGTAACCACTCCCCTACCCTCCTTTGGCCGCCTGGTTCTGTTTTTAACTTTGGGTATCTCATGCAGCCGTGAGGAGTCCATTTTGTCTGCTGACTAGTACATACTTTAACATTCTGAAGATATATGTATCCTACTCATGGTTCATACTTACAAGTTCTGACGCAGTTAACATGGAACATCAAAGACTGAGTTTTATGCAAGTGTAAATTTCTGTTTAGATTCTCATCTGGAATAAAGTGACTAACTTTGCTGTGGTCCAGTGGCTTTAGATAAAAAATACACATATTTCAAGAATCAAATTTTTTCTACAATGAAGAAAACCTTCTGTAATATTATGCAAAGAAATTTTAAGTTTTTATTGTCTTGAAATTCTGCTTTTCATAATAGACATTTTAATTTCTTTGAATAACAAAAAAGCCCATTAGTGTCATTTTTTTTCTTAAAAAAATGGCTCAGCCTGTAATCCCAGTGCTTTGGGAGGCTGAGGTGAGTGGATTGCCTGAGTCCGCGGGTTCGAGACCCACCTGGGCAACTTGGCGAGACCTCATCTCTACAATAAATCAAAAAATCAGCTGGGCGTGGTAGCGCGCACCTATAGTTCCAGCTACTTGGAAGGTTGAGGCAGAAGGATCGCTGGAGCCCAGCCGGTCGAGGCTGCGGTGGCCGGGAGCAGCCATTGCACTCCAGTCTGGGTGACAGAGTGAGACTCCAATTCAAAAAAAAAAAACAAAAATTAAAACAAAGGCTTAACTTGCTAAAATGTAAATATAAGTAACTATGTTCGAAAAACAGAAAGACTTCTCAAAGCTCAGTTCCCATCTCTTTTTAGACTTTATGTTTTCTGTGAAAAAGCACATTGTTAGAGAACTACTAAATCCATGGAACAATTTTTTTTTTTATTTAAAGGAAAATTTTAAATTACATTAAATAATTTTGTCAAAGACAAAATTACAACAAATTTTGTTTAAATATTTAATTGGCTTTCCTTTGAGATTCTGGAAACGGAATACTTCATTGTATAAAGTAGAATAAATGTTCCATTGGGCATGACAGAACAGTTGGTTTTTGTAATGTAGTAGAAGAAACAAATTTTTTTAAAAGGATTAACATCAGGGTAATACACATCATCATTCTTGTGAAAATTAAAGCGAAGGAAGCCAGGCTCGGTGGCTCAGCCTGTAATCCTGCGCCTTTGGGAGGCTGAGGTGAGTGGATTGCCTGAGCCCGCAGGTTCGAGACCCACCTGGGCAGCAAGACCTCATTTCTACAATAAATCAAAAAATCAGCCAGGCGTGGTAGTGCATGCCTGTAATTCTGGCTACTCGAAAGGCTGAGGCGGAAGAATCGCTGGAGCCCAGCAGGTCGAGGCTGCGGTGGCTGGGAGCGACCACTGCACTCCAGTCTGGGCGACAGAGTAAGACTCCAACTCAAAAAAAAAAAATTAAAGTGAAGGGGACTTCATTTTTAAGCTAACTCAGTTAGACTGGAATTTTTCTGAGGGTTTTTTTTTTTTTTCTTGTAAAATTTCTTGTTTTTGTTTCGCTTTGTTTTGTTTTTTAAAATGGCTTATTTGGGAATTTACTTGCTTCATTTAGCATGAGTAATTTCATTTTAGTTTGGTCTGGTTTATGAGGGCCTGGTGTAGAAGACTAATTCAAAATAATGGCTTCCCATGATCTTTCTTTACAAATTTTGAATTATTGCATGTGATTTAATATTTTCTTTCTAGTAATAAAATGGTATAAGAAGACCATGTGGTGTCTGTATTTAGTGCAACTACATAGCTAGATTAAGTTTCTTTTTCTTCATAATTATTTCTTTTCCACTGAGTATGACCTTTCTCCCACCCCTTCTCTTTAAAGCTTAAGGCAGTTGATCTGTTCCCTTTCCCAAGTCCATTGCACCAGATAAAGTACTGATAAGGAATATAAAACAGCATTCTAGTCTTCACCACGGATATTATGCTAGTAGTCTTCCAGGATAAAACAACATTATAGAAATAGTTATAGTCCTTCCTCAGTATTTGTCAGGGATTTGTTTCAGGATAACCTCACCCTCCTATACCAATATCTTCTGGTGATCATGTCTGTTGGTGGCCCCTCCACATTCATGGGGACCCTCAGATATAGAGGACTGGCTGTACTCTCAATTAAATTTATTTGCCTAGAAAAAGACAGCCAAGAGTATCCCTTTAGAAACTAAGAAATGATTTCCCTGATATGACAGACAGATTGAGATAATAGTTCCTAAGGAAAAGGGTTAGGTTAGTCCATTTTCTAGGCAAAGCACTGAGAGGGGTGAGAAAAATCTCAGGAACCATAAAGTTGCATAGTGAGATTTAGCAGAAAAGACAACAGTCAGTGATATTTGTGTTGCAAGATAGCCTAAGGTAAGTGTTAAACCCAAAATTCAAAATCCGAGAGACCACCAGAGAGCCAGCTCCGATGCAAATACATGAGGGTCTTTATTCAGGCTCAAGTCTGGGCTCACGTTTGAAGCCGACACAGCGGCTTCAGAGACGAGAGCCCCGATCCAGTATAGCAAGCAGTTTTTATGCATAATTACAGAGGGAGGGGCTGGGCGTGACTGGTTTTTCCTAGGCTTACAACATTAACCAATCAGAAGAGGTCATGACTTAGAAACCGAAGGCCGCGGACCTTGCATAGTTAGTTCCCAATCAGGTCTGCGGTGATGTCAGGGGACAGGGGTGCTTGAGATTGGTTGGTTTGGTTTTGGTTTGCTCGGCTTGAGCTCAGTTGCCTGTGATTGACAGGAAACGGCTAAACGGGCAGAGTGGAATGCCAGATAAGCTAGGTTTATACAGTTACAGTGACTGTGTATAAATCAACTCGGGCACACAGGCAGGTTTGAGATAATGCAGAGCCCACCAGAAGTGAGCTGGCTCCACAGAGTCTAAGGAATGCCCGGAAGGGGCTTATCTCTTAACTTTTACGGGCTGTTACAGAAGCAGAAGAAGCCAGCATGGCAATTGGCACAAACAAAAACTAACAAAGTTCTAAGTACAAATACTGCTTAAAACATTGTATAACTGTACAATCAGTTACTACCCGGCACCCAACATGTGCCTAGTTCTACAGGGTCTGAGGTAAGATTATATAAAATGCAATGAACACTTCTTTTACAGCAAGTATAGTTTTTTTGAATCTCTTGGGTCTCTCAATAAGCAGCAATGTCTTCATGTCTTCAAGTGGTAAATGTACTATAGCTGAAGGAGACTTATGGTGAAGGCTATCTCAGTAAATGCCAGTTTGATTTGATCCATAACCAAGAGACAGAAGAAATAAGGGAATTTTTCAGTCTAAGTGGAGAGCAAAGAGCGCCAGAGGTGACACCTCCTGATGATGACTAAGTATAATGTAAAACTTCCCAGAAGGAAGATGTAATTGACAACAAAAATGAGTGACTGAAGCGTGAGTCTCATATCACCGAGATTTATGGAGCCAGCTTGAGGGCTTCCTCCACCACCCCCAAGAAAAAAACACAAGTCGTGGAGGCATCTGTGTCTGTCTTTTTCAAAGAGATTCTTAGGAAGTTTCGTAGTTACACTTTTTCCTTAAATAAGGGGGAGTGGCAGTGGAATAAATAATTTTGTATTTGTGAGATTTTATTTCATGCCCAGTAAATCTACATTTTATAGATAAGGTGAACATTTGAAGAAAAGGGGACTTCATATAAGTAGATAGCTGGATGAAGCAGATGTCTCAGGGAGAGATGAAGGAAACATTAATCTCATTTTGTCTTTGTTCTGTATCTGGGAAGATAAACTAATAATCATTATCAGTGTAGTTTCTTTTGAAAAAGCTGGTTTTTGTTTGGCCCTTAAGGAAGAAAGCCTAATGATGGTTAGGGAGGGAATATAATGAGGCTTGTTTTACCTCCCATCCCATTTTGTTCATGAATTCAGCTTTCAAGTTTTCTCTGGAGCCAAGAGGGGGAGTTGTTCAGTCAGTTGGGAACACAGAATTTTATTTTTATTTATTATAATTCAGGAGAGAAAGAAGCAAAGCTGATTTTAAAACAATGACTGGGATTAATTTTCAGGTACCTTAGTAAAACTTTTAAAATTTTAAGTGGAAATTAATGGGTATGTATTCATTCAATAAATATTTAAGAACCTATTGTGGGATAAAATGCAAAGAAAATAAGCACAATCTTCTTCTGGTGTTTATAGTGTAATGAGACAGGTAGATATAAATTCACGACAAAAATTATCATTGCAGTGTGTGATAACTGGTAGAGGGTAATAATACTAGGAAAGATGGTAACTATGGAAAGAAATAGTAGATAGGAATGATTTGGCAAATGATTGGAAATGATGTTGTTACAGCACTACTAGGTTCACAATACCCACTGCAAAACAACAAATACACTGGGACAGCAGGGTTTGCCGCAGAGAAAAAGTTTAATAATCTCAAAGCTGCCATGTGAGAAGACAGAAGGATTTTCAAGCCTCAAATTCATCTCTTTAAGGGGTTCTAAGCAAAGGTTTTTAAGGGAATAATGGAGGGCGAGGGGCTAGAAAACTGAAGTCATCAATTGATTGAGGTAATGAGACTGAAATAATTAGGATGTGGAAACTGCATTCCTCTGAATCAGCTCTCTGCTGGGCCCTTAGATTAACTGGTGTGGGTGGTTGAATTGGTCTGCAGACCCTAAAGGAGAAACTCAAGTAGAATGCTTATAGAATCTAAAAGGAACAAAGAGTCTGTGACAATGGCCACTTTATCCTGGTGTAGTAAGCAGTGACTTGCCACAAGGAAGTAGGCCAAAGGGCAAGTGCGCCTAATGATTACTGCTGTTTGTGCTGCAAGCCTAGTGAATGCTACTTTTTCTCTCCATTGATTTTGAGGGGGACAGTTTCAGTGTTTCTGTGGAAGTTATATTTGAGCTGAGAAAACAAAGATAATTAGAATTTAGCCAGTCAAGAAGCTACATGGGGAAGGATGTATGCAAATTTGAAAATAGGGATAGAGAGTTGTTCCAGTACTGCAAGGGCCTTGAGATGAACTCCAAAAAAAAAAAAAAAAAAAGGATAAAAGAGAGAGAGAGTGGATAATCACAGGTCAAATCAGACAAGGTGACATTATAGGCCATTTTCTAGAATTTAAAAATTATCAAAAGATCAATAGAAAGCTCAAAAGGGGTTTATGTGTAGGTATAGTATGATTAGATTTGCACAAGGGCTTCCCAGCTGCTCCTCTATCTTGTTAACAATAGAGATTGAAGAACAGCAAAGTAGCTAGTATTGAAAGAAAGCATTGGAAGACTATTGCAGATGTTGAGGGAGGGAACAATGTAGCCTGTATGGAGGGTGACAGTGAATGGAAAGAAGCACGGACAGCTTTGTGTGGAATCAGAAGGTGAAACTGACAAGACTGGGTGATTGAATAATTGGAGTTCAGGGAGGGGGGTTTTCAAGAGTAACTCCTAGGTTTCTTCCTACCGAAACTAAATGTCTGATGTTACTGATGGTGGGTGGAGTACACACAAAACTTGTGGATTATTTGGCTCAACCCTAAAATGAATTTTAGAGCAGCCAGCAAAGATTTGAATCAGAGTTTATTAGTGAGAAGAAGAAAGGAAAAAAAGGAAGATTCATGGCAGAAAGACCTGCCATGGGCAAGTTTCTCAAGAAAGACTGCACTCTTGCTCTCAACTATAAACTAGAAATGATTACCTAGTTATTGATATGCTAATGAGGGTGGAGCACAGGTAACTGCTGTCCTCTCTGCCTATAATGGGAGTAGGGTGGTCTTATTCTCTTTTCTATGGTTTTGATCAGTTAGGGGGTGGAGTTGAACTTTTAACCTACAAAAGGGAATCTGAAAGATTTTTAATGATTATGGGCTGAAAGTTTGGGCTGTCCTATTCTTACATCTGATAAGATTTTCTTTTGATTGGCTGAGGGGCAGGATAAGCTACCAGTTTGTCCTGTAGTAAAATGTAATTTTTAAAATGTCTGAAGGCTTCCTAAAACTTACCTACGGGAAATGTACTACTGTGCCAGCTACCCTGCCTCATTACCACTGGAGGACCTGATCTGGTTAGAAAGTGTATGAGTTTAGACACAGAAACAACAGAGGCCTGGTCCAGTAGGACCATTACAGACTTCAGTTTTCACTCTGAATGAAAGTTAAACCACTGTAGACAGTGAGTAGAGGAGAGACATGATCTGGCTTAGGTTTTTTCTTTCTTTTTTTGAGCTGGAGTCTCACTTTGTTGCCCAGGTTGGAGTGCAGTGGCATGCTCAGGGCCACCCCAGCATTTAACTGCTGGGCTCAGGCATCCTTCCCTCTCAGCCTTCTAAATATCCGTAATCACAGGCATGCGCTACCACACCTGGCTAATTTCTTTTATTTATTGTAGAAATGAGGTCTCATTAAGTTGCCCAGGCTGTTCTCGAACCTGTGGGTTGATTTAGGTTTAAAAGGGATTATGCTGACTGTGCATAGAAAGAAAACTGAGAAAAGTTTTCCAACAAAAAATCTGCCCTGAAAAATTAAGCGGGCAAGAAAGACTTTATGGAAGACAATAGAGAGAACAGAACACAATCTGAGTTCTGCTTCCACGTATAAAACAAAGCGATGGATTTGAAGGACTGAGGTGCAGTAGGTAGTAGATGGGGGTGAGGGAACAGATTGGCTACCTGCCTTTGTTCTTGGCCCTACCTGAAGGAAAAATAAGCATTCTCATGTCTTCATGATTGGTGGTAGTTTTACAACTTGGAGCAAGATGACCATTAAAGTTAGAAGTTAGGCTTCTACTCCCATGAAAAATACAAGAGATAAGGGTACTATCTCCCTTGATGATTACATTTCAGTGGTGTGGAACCCATGTCCTTGAGAATGATGTTCCTAAGATGCAACACTGGAAAGAGGCCCTTAAAAAGATTTACATCTTAAAGGGGCAATAAAAAATTTAAAATAACAAGTTTTCTAAAGTAAATGCTCTAAGAAAAGGAAGGTCAGGATCCTAGAGTTGGGAAGAGACTGAAAGGAATGTTATGGCACTTTTGGTATAAAGACAAGGGTAAAAGCAGGGAGCATCTTCATTTCAACGATTTTGTTTTACTCATGCAGTACTCATCTTGCTGTGTCTCATTATTGATTCATTAAATTACTAAGGTCATTCAGAGGTTTCATCTAGTGGGACAAGGCAAATGACTGTGCAGTTCACTCTTCTATTGGAACATTTGGCTGTTCTATCTTCTCACAGTATACATGGCTAGGTATTCTTTTATCCTGGATATCTTATGTGATGCCCACTTCCGAAAAGTTCTTATTTTTAAATAAAATCTTTTTTTTTGCCTTATTCCTTTTTCTAAAACAATTAGATTGTTAAGAGGGTCCTATATCCACTTTTCTCTTCTTACACTAATAGAAATATGTGCAACTCTAGCGGGAAACTTCCAGAGAGACCGAGAAACAGAGATTACTTGCCAGGAAGCAGCTTTATTCGTGCAGGCACTGGATCAGCGGATTCACATCCAAAGGCTGAGCACCAAACGCAGTGGGGCATTTGCTTATATACTTTTAGTAACTTCCCTTTTACATTATACATCCCTTTGTTTTCCTTTTAAGGCATCAGTTTACCATTACACACTCAATTGGATACTTTACAGCTTGGGGTTATGGTTAGTCTTGCATGGTACGCACTGATTGGTTTTACATAATCATTTCAATTGCATGTCCTATTTGTCAATTGGCTTACAAAACTATTATCCTGATTGACTTCTGCCAAAAGTTTGAACATGTAGCCCACCTAAGTGAGAAACCCTGGAAAAGAGTAGCACAAAGAACCAGGAAGTAACTTAGATAATACAAGGAAATGAGGAGTAGCTAATACAAAAACAAGAAGTGGGATAACATAAAAACGAGAAGTAAAGCAACTTATACAGGAAAAAGAAGTAACATATTTTCATATTTTCTTTTTCCTGACTTTTGCCTCTGCATTTTTGCTTTTGCAGAGGCATCCCTGCCGAACAGTTACAACTCAAAATGGAAATCTGGGACTCAACTTGCAATATCTCTAAGGTATACCTACACACACACATAGACACACACACACGTACATATATGTAAGTTATGCCTATATATGTAAGGTATGCCTATATGTGTGTATAGGCGGACACACACACACATATATATTCACACGCATATATAGGCATATGTATATTTATATACATATACACGTGTATGTATTTATGCTTATATGGATATATGTCAGTATAAATTATATATAAATATATACATACACAAACACACACGTATAAATACATATTTATAATTATAAAGTATACACACATAATTATAAAGTAGGATATAGCCAATAAATAGAAGAAAGCATTCATCTCATAAATGACAGTATAAGACATCTTGTATGTTCCAATAAATGGTAAAGTAATTTAAAAAATGTAGAATTATATCAGTCAATATAAACTTAAAGCATATAATCTGAAATGTGACCAGCTCTATGTAACATTTTTTTCTATTCCAAAGGAGAAATTAAATTATGTCATTGTTATCGGTAACGTACAAATCACATATTTTTATGTACTATTAATATTCTTATTAGGACCAAGGGTTTAAACATATTCCTATTAGTCTCATTTCAAGTGCTTGATAGCTGTGTTTGACTGGTAATTATTATGTTGGATAGTGTATTTATAAAATATTTTTGTCATAAAAGCCAGTTCAGTTTTACAGAACTGATACAGAGTCACATAAACAGATACAAGATAAATTTAGAAAAATGAGTAGAATATAAAATTGAAGTCTAACTTGATTATTGTAGTGATAGTAATAATTGTCTAAATTAATTTAAAAATCACAAAAGAAGAGATATACTGAGTTACATAAAACTAAAATTTGAGTCTAGAAAAAATTAATTAAAAAATAAAAACAGAAAAATTACTGATATGATAGTGATGCTTACAGTATTGTATAGTTTATATATATTATAAAAATATACTAATACATAAGAATAGTATAAATAATCTAATCTCTATAATGATAATATAAGCTTGATGTAAGAATTACAAAGGTTGAACAAATTCATGCAAAATTTACAAAGCCAATACTTAAAGAAAAATGACAATAATTACAATAATAATTATTGTATAATTACAAAAATGACAATAATTACATACATATGATGCACATAGCTGAGGGAAGAGTTAGTAATATTATTCAACTCACCAAAAAGAAAACAATCAAGTATTATATTTTAGGAGACATAAATTCTACTCTAGCAATTTACCTTAAGGAATAATTTCAAAAAGTTAGAAAAGTTATATGTTAGATAACAATATGTTTAGAGATATAATTTGCCTTAAAGTAAAATTACAAAAAGAAAGAAACGCTATATGTTCAATAAGAATATGTGTTTAAAGATATTTATCACATAACTTTTTACTACAAATAACTGGAATTATCCTGTCCATTCAGTAATTAAAGACTTGAAGGTACATTGTTTTATCAACAATGTATGCAAGATATACAGCAATACAGTAAGTGAATAGAGGCCAATGCACAATTCCATCTCTGTTGTGTTTAATATTGTGTAAAATTATGGACATATATAAATGACAAGAGTAAAAAAAGGGAGGCTTCATAGGTTAGTGGGATTTTATAAAATAGATAATAATGATGACGATTGTTACCATTTATTTTTTTCAGCAATATATATTGAATGTACAGGTTACTGCATGGTGAGCATAGTGCTAATTACTTTATATTCATTATCTTAATTAATCCTTCTAACAACACAGGAAAGGTGCTATTATCATTCTTCATTTTACAAATGAGAAAACTGCATCTGGAAAGGTTATGTATCTTATCCAATGTCACTAAATGGTAAAATAGAGGCTCTCAGAGTCTAACCTAGGTTTCTGTTGCTAAAATGTTAATTGTACAATTTGAAATGGACGACAGACATTTAATTTTAAAAAATGCCAATTTATAACCACTTTATTTCTATCATATTTATGATGCTTACATTAAAATACGCTAAGAAAATGCTTCTTATACCCTACATGTTTGGTATAGTCAGAATGTTTATACTCTCCCTCCAATTTATATGTTAACATTCTAACCACAAGGAGATAAGAAGTGGAACTTTTGGGAGATGATTAGGTCGTGAGGGCAGAGTCATAATGAATGGGATTAGTGTCCTTGAAAAAGAAACACTTGGCTGGGCAGGGTGGTTCACAACTATAATCTCAGCACTTTGGAAGTCCCAGGTGAGAGTACTGCCTGAGCCCAAGGATTTGAGACCGCCTGGACACCTTGGTGAGGCCTCATCTCTACAATAAATAAATAAAAAAAATTAATTGTGTGTGGTGGTGCATGCCTGTGGTTCCAGCTACTTGGAAGGCTGAGGTGGAAGGATCGCCTGATCCCAGCAAGTCGAGGCTGCGGGCCATGAGCCTGCCACTGCACTCCAGTCTGGGTGACAGAATGAGACTCCAACTCAAAAAAAAAAGACCCTTGACCTTTTTACTATGTAAAGACATTGAGAGAAAATTCTGTGTAGGAGCTAGACTCTAGGCTCTTCTCAGACACTGAATTTATTACAGCCTTGATTTTGGGCTTGCCCACTTTCAAAACTATGAGAAATAAAATTCTGTGGCTCATATGCTGCCCAGTTGATGCTATTTTGTTATAGCAGATTAAATGGCCTAAAACAATATTCTACTTGTTCAACTCACTAATCTACATTGCACTCTGAAATTCTCGGCAAATGCAATCACCAATTGATGATGTTTAATAAATTGTTAAGTCACAAAAGCCTAGTGTCATCAGGTCTCTCTTCTCTTCTCTAATTACAGTACAAATATTTAAAACATTTTGAAATTAGTAAATATTGTCCAGAAAGAATGATGTCAAAAATCCATGGCATATGAGAAGATAACTTGTACATTCTTCAAAGAACTTCAGTACTGCACAGGAAACGAACTCCCTGACACAGAAGTGAATCTGATAGAGGTCGTATTACAATTTATGCATTTGTGCTAAGAAATGATTGTTGTAATATTAGCCTCTCTTTGTGAGACAAAAAATAACTGCATTAGTTTTTCTCTCACTGCCATAATAAATTACCAGAAATTTAGTAACTTAGGACAACAGATTTATTAACTCAGTTTCTGTAGGTCAGATGTCAAGGTAGGCTTAGTATTATAAGATATTACAAGTTTGAAATCGATGTGTCATTACGACTACATTTCATAAACAGAATCATTCATATCATTCATATTGTGGAAGAATTAAGATTTTTTTTTAAATGTTAAGACTAAAGTTTCCACTTTCCTTTTTCACTGTTGGCAAAGGATCACTTTCAACTTCTGGAAGCTGATTGCATTTTTTGATTTCTTGCTTCCTTCAAAGTCATTGATGAGAGTAGAATCATTCTCACTCTTCACATCTATCTGATATGTCTATCACTTTTTTCTCTGCCACCCTCTTGGGAAGCAACCTACATTTCTTATCTTTACGAGTTCATAGGATAGCTTTGGGCATACCTGGATTATTCAGGTTAATCTTCCTATTTAAAAATTTCCTAACTAACAATCTTATTTCCATCTATAAAGTCCCAACATAACAGTATCTAGATAGTGTTTGATTCAACAACCAGGGGATGAGAATCTTGGAGCAACTTCTTTAGAATTTTGCCTACTTAGGTCAGGCGTGGTGACTCAAACCTGAAATCCCAGCACTCTGGGAGGTGGAGGCGAGATGATTGCCTGACCCCAGGAGTTTGAGACCACCAACCTGGGCAATTTTGTGGGAACTTGTCTCTACAATAAATCAAAAAATTAGTTGGGCGTGGTGGTGCATTCCTGTGGTTCCAACTACTTGGAAGGCTGAAGCAGATGAATTGCCTGAGCCCAGCAGGTCGAGGCTGTGGTGGCCGTGAGTGTGTCTCTGCACTCCAACCTGGGTGACAGAGTGAGACTCCAACTCAAAAAAAAAAAAAGAAAAGAAAAGAATTTCACCCACCACACTAACCAAAATAAGTCATTTTTCATACTTTCTGCTAATAAATCATAGTATTTCTGATTACACTTGAGTTACAACAATTAATCTTTAAACTATACTATCACAAATTTTCAAATGTGTATTGAAAATAACTGAAAACACGTGAATTACTGTGTTTATTCAATTTTTAATCAATTGTTGAAAAGTTTTATTACTTTTAATTGGAGTGGTAAATGCTTATGTATTTTCTTTTATTCTTCTGTTACAGCATTTTTATTTTAACTTGATCCTTAAATCTACACCCAAGGTATGTCAGATTAAATGTTTTATTAAAAGAACTTTGACTGTATTAATTTTTTAAAGTACCTAAACATTTCATTAAACAATATCACTTCTTTCTCCCATCATAGATAGATAATTGACTTTATATATTTTAATATAATCAAAAACAGCTGCTTAAATCATCTTCAATGCCTAAATATGCTCTTAAAAGCCAGTGTAGATTGGGATACATTGGAATAGCTTACCATTGGAGAGCTCATACTATCATTCCATAGGAATGTACAGAAGTGCTAAGAAAACACACCTGCTAGGACTAAGTATGATTTTACTTAAAATGTCACCTCTCCTATTTGATACTCCCAGCGGGGATTGGAATGCAAGTCCTTAAAGTGAATTCCTAAATTTTGTCAATAAAAAGCAGAAATTCCTAGTAAATGGAAATGTCCACGTTATTCTGTGTGATGATATCAGTCATAATGTTAATTATTTTGGGGTGTCTTTTATAATCCCCTATCTTGCATCCCTACTTTGGGAAAGTCAAGAATAAGCTTTAATTATCATTCGTTAACACTAGCTTGGCTCTTTTTATAAAAACACTAGTCAGGAGGCAAAATGTAATTCTTTTCTTCCAAGACTATTATCACTTGCACCAGTATACTATATACTATAACATGGTATCATTTTCTGAGCTAAATTCATCAGCCTTGTTAATCCACTAAAATCCTCTAAGATAGGCAGGGACACAGTTCTGAACACTTTACTTACATTTTGATGGAAATATATTCTCAGGCCATAGATCTAATTTCTAGAGTTTAAAATGAATGCTTCCTTTTAAATTAAGACAACCAGAAAGTATGTGACTCTTTGACATAATCACTTTGAAAGCTTGAAACTTTGCCCTTGTCTCAAATTACCTTTTCAGTTTCATATCTTGCTTTCTACCATCTATCATTCAACAAACACATGCTGGGTACAAAGTAGTATGCTAGGCAATATAGAGAAAAAGATGGAGTACACAACCCCTGATTTCAGCATAAGTCTGGGCAAGGATGACTGTGCAGTGTTGTAAGGGCTGTGTCATGCATGTTTTATACACCCGGGATTATGGGAGTACCCAAAATTGGCTGAAGTGCACATCAGTCAGTGTCATTCCTCCAACATACCATGCACACGGATGTCTCTGAATCTTTCATCAAAGAGTATCTTAATTCCAGTGTGGTTTTCACCACTGTATAACTACAGGAATCTTTTGTATTTTTTTTTTTTTTTTTTGAGTTGGAGTCTCACTCTGTCGCCCAGACTGGAACGGCCACTGCAGCCTCGAGCTGCTGGGCTCCGGCGATCCTTCTGCCTCAGCCTTCCAAGTAGCCGGAATTACAGGCATGGGCTACCACGCCCGGCTGATTTTTTGATTTATTGTAGAGATGAGGTCTCGCTGCCCAGACGGGTCTCGAACCCGCGGGCTCAGGCAATCCACTCACCTCGGCCTCTCAAAGGCGCAGGATTACAGGTTGAGCCACCGAGCCTGGCTCCTATGTGCAGTTTTAGCATGACTCAAGATTTACGTCATCAGTGTTTTGATATATGACCACATGTGACACAACGTCTCCTGGTCATGTTGCCACTTTGGGAATTTAAAATACCTTCTTTTGCAGTTTTTTAGAGAAAGGGTCAGGCAGTTGCAATACTTGGATGGAACACATAATTGTCACAATCTTTTGTTCTCAGAGCCCTGGTCTGTAACGGTCCAGCGTCCTTGAATTCACAGATGGAGGGGAAGTGGGCAATGCCCATTTCACACTTTCTGACACATTCCTGTCAGCCTTGGTCCACTCTCCTAATCATTAGGTGATCTGGCTTGCCCTGCTGTTTCTTCTTTAGCACCAGCAATAGCTACTAGATAAGATTGGCCAGTTGGGCAAGTCCCTGCTAAGAAAGGGAAGGTGGAAAAAGGGAGAAAGGTGAATAGGAAAAATGTACATTTTTGAATCCAAATGGCTTTTATATTTGTAACCCAACCCAGTTACAAATGAATACAAGTTTTTAAGTCTTTTCTAAATGACCGTTCTAAAATAACTAAAATGGCCTCTTTTCAATTGTTATACAATTCCCTTTAAGATATTTTTATGCCCACAAATACACATATCTACTTTTGAATATATGCAGTGACTCTACTTCAAAAGTAAAGCAGCTGTTTTCATAACCTTGTTATCCTTTAAAATTCCATGACATATGACCCAGTTGAACTCTTCTGGAGAATTTTTATTCCATGGCTTTCATAAAACTGAAAAATCTCGGTTCTCCTCAAATACAATTAACTTAACAAATCATGTGACTACTTACTATGCCTGTTACACTTTATTTGCTACTTTGCAAGGTTTCTTCTCTGTTCTTATACTTTATACCTTAGGTCATTTCTCTGCCATTTTTTAATGCCTTATGTTACTTTCTTCATTGGAAAACTAACTTACTCTCATGCGCAGAATGCAAGTATATCCATAAACAAATTATTTATTCAAACATATTTGGTACAAAGCATGAATAAGTAAAATGAGAGAAAGGGCTCTTTCTTAAAGTAGAATATTAACTAATAATGTAGAAGAAATAATATAACTATAAAAATAGATAGATGCTAAAATCACCAGAAAACTTGAAGAGGACTGAGATATTTATAACACTTCAAAATATTTCACCACTTACTACTTATAAATTACAAAGAAGAAAATGTTAACTTGACAGTGGAGAAACCTTGCAAACATCATCTTAATTAAGTGATCAAAGCTAATATCACCAGTAATAGGACAAGCTGGCATCTAGTGTCTCTTAATGCAATTCAGTGAGAACGCATTGCCAATTATGGGGACTTCCTGAGGAAAATGTGATATCCGACTCTAATCAAGTGGAAAAATCAACAAACTCAAGCAGGAAAATTTTACAAAATAACTGTGCTATTTTTTAAAGACAATTTCTTTTAGAGTAGTTTTAGATTCACAGTAAAACTGAAAGGGAGGAAGATACAGAGATATCACGTAGACCCTCTCCCCATCATGCATAGCCTTTCCCATTGTTAGCTGGAAGGTTATATTTGGTACATTTGATAAACCTATATTGACACATTATTATCACTCAAAATTCATAGCTTACATTCTAGTTCACACTTAGTATTGAATGGTCTATGGATTTGGACAAATAATAATAATATGTATCTGTCATTATAGTATCATACTTATTATTTTCACTGCCCCAAAATAGCCTCTGTCCTCCACCTATTCATTCCTACCTATGCCCTAAACCCTGGCAATCAGTGATGATTTCACTGTCTCCATAGTTTTGCCTTTTCCAGAATGTCATATAGTTGAAATCATATAGTATATAGCCTTTTCAGATTGATTTGTTTCACGTCATAAGATACATTGAATTTCCTCTGTATCTTTTTATGGCTTGATAGCTCATTTCTTTTTAGCACTGAATAATATTTCATTGTCTGGACCTACCTCAGTTTATCCATTCACCTACTGAAGGTATCTTTGCTGCTTCCAAGTTTTGGTAATTATGAATAAAGCTGCTATAAACATCTGTGTGTAGTTCTTTTGTGTGAACGTAAGTTTTCAATTTCTTTGGGTAAATACTAAGGAGTGCGACTGCTGGATTGTATGGTAAGTGTCATGTTTAATTTTGTAAGAAAGCACCAATGTGTCTTCCAAAGTAGCAAGACTATTTTGCATTCTCACCAACAATGAATGAGAGATCCTGTTTCTCCACATCCTCACCAGCATTTGATGCTGTCAGTGTTCCAGAATTTGGCCACTGCAATAAGTTTATTGTGGTATCTTATTGTTTAATTTTTATTTCCCTCATGGTATGATGTTGAGCATCTTTTCATGTTATTATTTACTATCTGCATATCTTCCTTGGTGAGGTATTTTTAAATCTTTGGCATAATTTTTAATCAGATTGTTCATTTTCTCACTGTTGAGTCATATGAGTTATTTATATAATTTGAATAGCAGTTGTTTATCAGATAAATTTTTTGTAAATATCTTCTTCCTTTTTGTGACTAGTCTTTTAATTCTCTTGATGTCTTGCTCCTTTTAAAGCATCAATAATTAACAGATCTAGAGTTTAAAAAATTGAAAACACAAAACAACTAAATTGAAATGCATGTCTTGTATCAGGAAAATTAAAATAACTTCCAAGTATATAATTGGAAAAATAACAGTATATTGATATTGAATGCCCTGAATTCTTCCTTGTAAAATGAAATACATTGTTCTTCTGAAGACATGCACACTGAAGAAGTAATGTGTAATGATGTCTACAATTTAGTCCCCAGTGATACTAACAATGTAAATGTGTGTGGGGGGGGCATATTCATAGAAAGAAAGAAGAAGCAAATGTTTCAAAACATTAACACACAGTGAATCTAGGTGAAGGGTATGAAAGTGTTTACTATACTACTCTTACAACATTTTTTAAGTTTAAATTTTAAAAAATCTGTGGAAGATGTGCAAACAGTAGTAAGAATGGTAGATAGGAGTTCTGGTCTAATAGAGTTAACATATTGAGACAACAAATAAATAAGAAACATATAAGAGTTTCATTGCTGACAATGACAAGTGCTAAGAAGGGAGGCTGAGGTGAGTGGATTGCCTGAGCTGTGGGTTCGAGACCCGCCTGGGCAGAAAGACCTCATCTCTACAATAAATCAAAAAATCAGCTGGGCATGGTAGCACATGCCTGTAATTCCAGCTACTCGGCCGAGGTGGAAGGATCGCCGGAGCCCAGCAGGTCGAGGCTGCGGTGGCCGCTCTCGGCCACTGCACTCCAGTCTGGGCGACAGAGTGAGACTCCAACTCAAAAAAAAAAAAAAAGAGGGAACAATTATACAAAATGGGAGAAACCCTCTTGAGACAGTATGATCAGGAATTCTTTTCAAAGGTTCCAAGTAAGTTGAGATGAATTGCACATGATCAAGGCCTGTGGAGGACTTGCAGAAGACCAGCCCGTGCAGAGGCAGCAGCAAATGTAAAGATCCTGAAACTGCAAGAGGCTTAGAAGTTAGCAGAACAGAAAGGGATTCAGTGCAACTGGACTTCTGTAAAAAGGGGCACAAATGTTTAGGTGTCTCTACTGACAGAGCTAGAGGCAAGGGTCACTTAGGCCACAATAAAGAGGTTAGAGCTTATTATGAGAGCAATGCTAAGCCACCAGGAGATTGAAAAATAAAGAAGTTTCAGTATCTCATTTATATTTTAAAAAGTGGGGAAATTTTGTAATCTAAAAGAAAATCTTGGGAGAGATATGGTGGTAATGGAATCAGCAAGAACCCCCCAAAAAGCAGAGATGTGTGAAAACAGGTGTTGGTGACATGGTGAGAATCACAGGTGCTGGAGAAAAGGCAGGCATGGCAAGCTTCCAGGGAAGAACTGACGATGGGGCTTAATATGTGTATATACCTGTGTGTGTGTGTGTGTGTGTGTGTGTGTGTGTGTATAGCTATATATATGAGAAATATACATGTGTAATATTTACACATACATTATATATAGTATAATTATAAATAAAATATAACAATCACCTTGTTATTTCTATGTATAGTCATCTTCAGGTACTCACCATGAGTAATTTACATGATGATTAGTGCAGTTTTGGCAACAGCAAGAAAAAGCTTTTCTCCAAATATAGACTAAAGCAAGGCAGAGTCAAGGAGATATGTAACAATATAAAGATGAGATGAAAAATTCTAGAAAAGCGAAAACTTAGAGCAAGGGGTCTCTAGAAGAAATATATCCCTGGAATCACTCTGAAATGGGACAATCGGTAATAAGTTGAAGCAGTGTTTGTTGTTTTGTTTTGTTTTCTATTATGAAATGTAAGTTTGCTCCACTTTTATTATTCATTAACATAAAATTCTATTCGATAAAGCTACAAAAACTGAGGATACACAAGCAGCATCCCAAAGATGGTGCTATACCAGTGGAAGAATAATATTCTTTTCCACAGATTCCCTTTGCCTTCTCTCAGGAGGGAAGCAGAGGCATCCTGGATGAAGAGAGGAGGAGGGAAAGAAGAGGAGAAACACAAGGCAGAGCATTAGTAAAGACACTGGCTTGGGCCGTTGGCTTTCAAAGTATACTTTTCAAATTAGAGAATGCAGAGTCTCAAATCTAAACCAATCCTGGAGTTTAATAATTACAGTGGATGTTTATGATAAAAAGTATCTGGACTCTTTAACAACTAAGGGAGATTAGAAAAATCATGAAAACTGCCATAAATTTTTATTCAAGATACACAGAAAAAAAATAAGTCTATAAATCTCTTAATGGTGGAGTTGGGAGAATAAGTTCAGGTTGTAATTAATCCAGAGATCCTCTCATTAATTTGAAAAATTATTTATATCTAGATCTGTGGTTATTGATGTCTATGATCTCAATATATTCTATAATATTTATCTGTTGATTAGACAGCTTGCTTGACTTCTAAATTTATGTAATATTTATTTTTTGAGTTCTCCTAAATAAGGCACATTTCAATTAATTCCCATTTGAAATTGTCTACACTAATCACACTAGTTCAACTCTGATAATAGCAATGATTTTTTTAGTTAAAAATCTATAAATTTTCATTCTTCTGTTATTTCTAACTATGCATAAATATGTTTCTAAGTTTTAAATATCCTCTCTTTCTCCCCATATTTCAATCAGCCAACCTGTGCCTTAACAATGTACTTGTAACACTAAGCAGCACTAAGATTTTCGGTACAAAGATGATGGCTCTTTGTGTGCAGAATCCACATCACATACGCATTTTGGATGCTATCTTCTTCCCAACTAATGTTCTGCATAGTGTAGATCATATTTGTTGAATTGAGGCAATTAGTTTTCTTGCCATTTAAAAAACAGAATATTGGCAATTCAGTCTGTTTCATAGATATTATTTGGAGATAATACAAAAATGAATTTTAAGTCATTGAAGCCCATCTTCAAATATTTAAACAGACTTAGACAGCAGTATTAAAACAGTCTTAAGTTTACAGAGGAGAAGAATAAGACCCAAACTTGCTAAGTCAAATTACACTGCTGATGCAGGTCCCTAATTGGCTTCTATTACTGTGCTCCTATAATACACCATGCCATCTCTAAACATATGAACAAAAACAGAACAGCATTTTAATTTCTTTAACCACATATTCATTAACATATTCATCTGAAAACTAAGGGAAATACACTCATGTAAAAAAATGTAAGATAGAAGCATAACAATGGATTCAAACAAGGGAGCGAAGACAGCCTCTGCCCCTCTCACATTGACTGTATGATCATTTATTGTCTGGATAGATAATATGGTGAAATAGGTATACAACTTGTTGACCACCTAAATAATCAGAAGAATAAATTGATATACCTTAAATTAGGGATTACTTACAAAGCAAATTTTGCCTACCCCCATATGAAAACATATATATATATGTTTTCATCATTGGACCAGTTTCATCAGTTTTTGAAAGAAAGACTATGGTGGTAAAAAGACCATGGTGGTAATTTCCATGTTCCTCATAGGAAATCAAGTGTATCATTGTTGATGTTAATCTCAATCACCTTATTTGAGTTAATGTTTGTCAGGTTCTCCATTGTAGTTTCTCTTCTCTCTCTATCTCCACTTTCCATACTGTACTCTTTGGAAGAAAGTCACTATGCAAAGCTCACATTTAAGGAGTGGAGAGTTATGTTCTATCTCCTTGAGGGCAAAGTATCCAAATAAAATATTTAGAAATCTTATGCATAGGGGATTTTTCTATTGCATTGTTTATTTGCATCATGATGAATTCATGGATATTTATCTTATATTTTGGGTTACAATATAATACTACCTTATTTATTTTGTTTCTCAAATTTTTCCAACTTTAGCCTCTGGAAGCACTTTCTACACTCCATTGGCATAACCCTTTCTTATGTTGTTTGAGCATTTCCTTACTTTCTTATGGACAAGAACTTCCAGACTCATCTTGTATGCTTACTGTACCAGTCCTAACATTCATCATTTGTCTAAAGAGTTCTTGTTTTGTTTGTTGTTTTGTTTGTTTTGTTGGTTTTATTTTAATTGGAGAATGGTATTAAAAATCAAGATCTGGGCAGCCACTGTGGCTCATGCCTGTAATACCAGCACTTTGGGAGCCCAAGGCGGGAGAATTGCTTGAGTCCAGGACTCTAAGAAAAGCCTAGGCTACATAGTGAGACAGTGTCTTTACAAACAAACAAACAAACAAAAAATAAATTAGCTGGGTGTGGTGGTGTGTGCCCACAGTCCCAGCTACTTGGGAGGCTGAGGTGGAAGGATAGCCTGAGCCCAGGAGATTGAGGCTCATGGTGAGCCATGTTTGTGCCACTGCACTCCAGGATACCCTAATTCAAAAATAAAGGAAGAAAAACAGAAAAGAAAAAGAAAGAAACCAAGATCTCAGTGCTGTGTCTACTTATTGCCACAGGAGCATACTGCCCTTTTAGTAGCAGACAAGTAAGGAAATACACATGTGTATTAACCAGATTACATTCACAAATATGAAAATATATTTATATGTAATCATCTTTATATTGAGCTAAACATGACATCACAGTGTTGTCTCTAAGTTGAATCAGTTACCACATGGAATATTCTAGTTTCTTTCCTTTAATTATCTGTAAACTCCCACTTCCAGCAGTGAAAATCTGGCTCC
Organism: Carlito syrichta; assembly: GCF_000164805.1. Taxonomy (NCBI): domain Eukaryota; kingdom Metazoa; phylum Chordata; class Mammalia; order Primates; family Tarsiidae; genus Carlito; species Carlito syrichta. The sequence continues at coordinate 822,144 of NW_007260479.1, forward strand.
CTCATCAACCATTCATTTACTTAATGTTCAACTCTAGTACATATATAGAGGTGCATCAGAATTGTTAACCTGTACCCCCAGGGGAAATAAATGTATCGATGTTTATGTATAGTTTCTTCTATCCTTGGTTTTACAAACATCACTAATTTCACAAGTTAGTTAGCTTGGCACTTTTTCTCTCACTCTTTTTAAGAAGATACTTTTATACAATTATAATACAGTCAAATTATTTAGTGGCATTCTACATTGCATTCTGATATCTCTCAACTTCCTCAAGTTTTCTTAAATTGCATATATTAGGATTTACTTTTGTGCTGCAAAGTGTATGGGTTTTGCAAAATGCACAGTGTTACGTGCAATTTGCAAAACAGAACAGTTTTGGTATGTCTTAAAAAATAATTGTTGCTTTGTTTATTCAGCTCCCTCTCTATGCTATAGTGTTAACCTTCTTCAGAATTTCATATAATTGAAAATATATAGTATGTAGCTTTTTCAGACTGGCCTCTTTTACTTAGTAATATTAATTTACAATTTATCCATTTTTAAAGGTTTGATAGCTTATTTCTCTTTAATACTGAATAACAATCCATGATATGGCTGAATCACAGATTGTTTATCCTCTCACATATGGATAAAATCTAGGTTGCTTCTAGTTTTGGCAATTAGAAATGAAAGTGCTATAAATATTTAAGAGTGAATGAAAATACATTTTCAAATAAGTTAGGTATATACCTAAAATCATGATTACTAAAGTGTATGGTAAGAGTACATTTAGCTTTGTAAGAATCTGACAAACTACCTTCCAAATTGGCTGTGCCATTTGAAATAATGAGTTTCTGTTACTTTTCATAGCCAACGTTTAGTATTGTCAATCACTTATTTTTAGTTTTGCCAGTCTAATAGTTGTATAGTTGTAATGTATTATTGTTCTAATCTGTTTTCTAAAATAAAGTTTTCTTTTGAGAAGTGTCTATTCATATCCTTTGCCCACTTTGTAATGGGGCTGTTTGTTTTTTTCTTTTTTGGCACATTTGAGTTCCTTGTAGATCCTAGATGTTAAGCCTTTGTCAGATATACAGTTAGCAGATATTTTTTCCCATTCTGCGGGCTATCTCGCTGCTCCCTTGATTGTTTCTTTGGCTTTGCAGAAGCTTGTCAGTTTGATGAGGTCCCACTTATCTATCTTATCTCTTATGGCATGGGCACTTAGGTTTTCATCAGGAATTGGTTGCCAGTTCCAATTTCCATAAGGGGGTCTCCTGCATTTTCTAAGGTTTTTATAGCTTGAGGTTTTATGTTTAGGTCTTTGATTCATTTAGAGTTGATCCATTTAGAGTTGATTTTTATCTACCTATGGTGATAGGTAGAAGTCTTGTTTTAATCTTCTGCATGTGGTCAACCAGTTTTCCCAGCACCATTTACTGAATAGGTTCTCCTTTCCACAGTGGTTAGTGGAGGAGGCTTTGTGGGAGATGAGTTGGTTGAGAAATTGTGATTTTGCTTCTGGAATTTCTATCCTGTTCCCTTGGTCTATATGCCTGTTCCTGTACCAGTACCAGTACCAGTCTATTTTGATTATTGTAGCTTTATAATAAAGCTTAAAGTCTGGGAACATGATGCTTCCTGCTTTGTTCTAACAGATACATGAAAAAAATGCTCAGCCTCACTAGTCATCAAAGAAATGCAAATTAAAACCACACTGAGATACCACCTAACTCTAGTCAGGATGACCATCATCAATATCTCAAAAAAAAAAATGCTATCACAGAAACAAAGAACCAAGTATCAAATGTTCTCACTGATAAGCAGACCTTGAACAACTATTGTAATACTATAAGAAAGGGATTGGCAGGAGTGGGAAACTACCAGTGGTGGGAGGGGGCGGGATTGGCAGTAGTGGGAAACTACGGGGCAGGGAGAGCACACCTCATCAACAAGAGTACCTTCATAATGAACATTTGTATACCTAATCTTGAATTGTACCCCACATCTTTGAAATAAAAAACTTAAAAGTTAAATAAATCTATAAAACAAAATAAAAATTTTTTAAAAAATAAAGTTTTATTCAAATATAGTCACAGCATAGTATTATTTACGGCTGCTTTCACACTACATTGGCAAAATTGAATAGTTTTGTCAGAATTGCATGTAATCTACCAAGACTAGAATATTTACTATTTGGCCCTTTAAAGAAATATTTGCCTGGCTGGGCTTGGTGGCTCAGCCTGTAATCCCAGTACTTTGGGAGACTGAGGTGAGTAGACTGCCTGAGCCCTTGGGTTCAAGACCAGCCCTGGCAACTTGACGAGACCGCGTATCTACAATAAATCAAAAAATTAGCCAGGCGTGGTAGTACGTGCCTGTAGTTCCAGCTACTTGGAAGACTGAAGCAGAAGGATCACCAGAGCCCAGCAGGTTGACCCTAGGGTGGCTGTATGTCACTGCACTCCAGCCTGGACGATGGAGTGAGACTCCAACTCCAAAAAAAAGGAAACATTTGCCAAATTTTGCATAAAGATAATGATTTGGATGTACTCCTATACAAATTTAAGTGACATATATTGGCCATGGACCTCTAAAGCATACTGAAATAAGCCCTTTTTCTAGTACCTGAGAAATGTGCAATTGTAGCAAAAACTGAAGATGGATTGAATTTAAAAATCATCATTGAAAATAACTCTTAAATATCCATAGAGTAACTATATCCACCAATGGTCATCAAGATTTAGGGTACCACAAATATTTAATTGTCTCTATTGTGACCCTTGTCATTTATGATTCATTTAAATTTGGGTACAATAAATTAGAAATATGGACAGTAGAAATCTTTCCTAACAGAAGATAGGCTTAACTAAGCCTACCACCAACATACCATCTGTTCTGTATCTCTTCTTAGATCAAGACACAATAGAATAAAGCATATGGACTGTAGGCTGTGAACAAGAAATAATTTTTAGCATGTTAGCATTCTTTTTTGGATTTCTGTTTTGTTTTGCTTTAGATTGTTGTGTTTTGTTTTGTTTTTCAACATTGCGTGTTTTTAGTCATCTGGGGATAATTTAAATATCAACCTGATTGAAGGGTAAATGGTACCACGTGCCTTTTAAAAGAATATTTTGTTTCCTTAATTTGATATTGGGTGAGAAACAATAGAGATGTCTAAATTTCCAAGAACATTGTCCTTGTCCTCAATTCTTTAGAGTTAAGTTTAATATGTCAATGACCAGTGCTATTAAAACAGAAGTTTGCCTGCATTATATTGTGGCCTTTAAACTATTGCTCTTGCCTACTAAGAGTTCATAGGTCAAGTGCACAGATAATCTCCTGTCTGGCCATACTGCATAATATTACATGCAATCAAATAGCAATAATGAAGATAATACTAATGTTTATCTTGTATTTACTGTTACACATTTTTCTGCCTCTTAAAATTATGAATTTCCATAAGAACATATGTGTTAAACATCATTATTATGAAACCCATTTTATAAATGATAAAAGTAAAGAACAATAGACAATAGGACTTTGAGCATGACAACCGAAAGATACCCTAAGTACTGAAAGAAAACATGAATCTCATGTCATAATAGTCTAAGATAAAAATGCAACTTTAGACAACGTAATAAAAATTTGAACCTCAGTATCAAGAAATACATAAGTTATTAAGTTTTATTATCATTTGTTAAATTGTATTCCAAATTTAAAACAAGAATGTCATTAGGCTTTACTTGATATTTAAATATTGCACAGTCTTTCTATCCCTGATTGAGATAGACATTTGTTTCTAAATGAAGCAACCACTTTATGAATCTATATAAAAAGAAAGACTAAGATAAGAGTCATCACTGCACTGTTTTAGTCTGTCCAGTCAAGAAAAATCAGCATTTTGATTACTGAATTGTTCCCTTCTCATCATTTTTTACCACCATCAGACACAAATGACTGCTTCTGAAGTATTCTTGTCAGTGTTCCCTATCATTTCTGATGTAAATCTAGTCATGACACTCCCTTGTTACTAGTTTTTACGCCTGCTTATCTGAACAGCTTTCACAAAGTTGGTTCCACCTATCAGTCAAATAAGACAAGGGAAAGACAAATTTCTGGAGACCCAGGACAGAAGAAGAGAGAGAATGAAAAAGTGAGAAAGACACGCAACATTCAAATTCAAAGAATGTGAACAGCTTTCTTGTTTGGAACATCAAATTCTGTCAGATTTAAAACAAGGCTGCTACCTAAAACATCTAGATGCAGAAAGACAGCTATAGAATGAAAAAGGGAATAGTGCTAAAGCAAATGAAAATCTATACCACCATAAAGTGTTTGAAAACAAAACAAAAGAAAAAAGCCTCTAGCCTCAGACTAAGCAAAGATTAGTTCAGCTTTTTCATTTTTCAATCATACTACTAAGAAATGGTTGCTTAACATCTGTTCCTTGGTTTCAGCATCTGAAAAATGATAATGGTAATCATATATGCCACATAAAATTTGCCATGTTGATTTAATTAATACATGCAGAATACTTAAAATGTTTTCTTCCATTTAGTAAGGGCTCAAAAAATACCACTTATTAGAAACCATATAAATATTTTTTTTTTTTTTAGTTCAATGCAATGATATTTTTGGAAGAAATGACATTGAGTCATGAACAGTGATAAGAAATCAATAGTGGTATAAGTTGTTTCAGTTTAAAAAAATCATGTCTACATTTACAATTTTTAATCTTATGAAATTTGGAAAATTTACTATAAATTTTACTTAGATTTTACTTAGGCTAGAATGTACATGACTTGCAACTGAAAGTTTTACATTGAATTTTGAAAAAAAATTGTAGTGATACTGTGACCAATTCAGTTGACTGAAAGTCTTAACTAAACAGAAAAGAGAAATTTTTAAAAACTTATTTCTGCTTTAAGAACTGAAAACATTTTCCTCTTAAAATAATTTAAATATGAAGCCTCTCTTTTGGTATGATTTAAAATAACCAAAGATATTTTGGTTATTCAAAAAACCCTCTTTTTGCATCTACAATAGTTTCTTATATTCTTGCATATTCTATTTATTTTGGTTTGTACAATGACAGTCTGCATGAGCACAATTTCAAAGACATAATAAGTAAGTGATTAACAACAATTGGTATGCTAGTAAATGTTATTTAAAGCAAAGAAAGCATTTTTTTTGCAAAGTAAAATGGATTGAACTTGGAGATTTCTTAACAGTCTTTTTCTGATTATAAAAATGCATGACATGTTAATATAATTTTAAAATCTGAATGAAAAAAATAAGAAAAAATCCAGATCATACTCAGATATCAAAAATAGAGTTAATATACTTAGTATGTAATTTAATATTTTATCTGGTGAGTATTCACTTTAAAAAAGTGGTTGCATCAACATAATATAGATTTTAAATTACCTTAGCTAAGATATAGAAAAATAATACTTAATTCTGTGGGACTGAGGGGAAACTGGCAAATTCATGCTCTGTTGATGACAGGGGAAGTTAAAATAAACTTTTCCTTTTGGCAAAATTTTGGTAAAATTCATTCCAATTCTTGGTAGTAATCATTATATTGAACTAGATATCTTTACTTATTAATGCATGCTAAAATAAGTATAGAAATGAACAAATATTTATACCAAGTAATATAAAGTGCAGTGTAATACATAGTAACAAAATTGAATGTTTTAAAAACTGAGAAAAAATCTTTTCAAAATGCATTTTTTTTTTATTGTTGAATATTAGGAAACTCAGAGAAAAAAAAGGTATGAACCACCAATATCTTTGTTCTTCAGAGATAAACATTTCATTATTTTTATTTCTTGTATTTTCTATTTTCTGTCACATTTGAGATGGAAATATGCTCAATCTTATGATTTCCAACTCGAGGGCCAGATAGGGGTAAGTTTTTGCCTTAAATAGTTGTCACTCAGGTTATGTGATTAATCAAATTAATTAATTAATTAAAGCCCTGAAAGACTAATAAAAGCAAACATTCTAATAGTACTCATATCAAAGGACTCAATGAGGATTAAATATGATAACTTTCAGGAAACACTTAGAACACACCTGATTTATGATCCTTTGTCAGACATTGGTGTAACCACTTTAACATTATAACACATTTTTCCTTTTTGCTTTTCAAAAAAGAAGATTATCTAATGAAAATATGACTTTCTTCTGACTGAAGGAATATTAGGATTGACTTATTAAGAATGTAAAAGAAAAGAGAAGAGTTGATATTAGGACTTTGACATCCAAAATAGGATATAGCATAAAGTTAATAAAGGTAAATTTTTGCCAAGAAAAAATACTTGTTGGTAGAATTTTATGTGAATCACGATATAATCAGACAGAAAGAGAAAGGGAGTAACTATTGATCCTTTCGATATGAATTGTGGAAGAGAAGGTTGTTGATGGCAAATATCTTAGGATCTGCTTCCAGAATTTTGGGAAAAGGAAAGCACTCACAAATGTGTGACTTCTCTAATCTATGCTCAATCTCTAGGTATAAAACTATAATGTGAGCTGGGCTCGGTGGCTCAGCCTGTAATCCTGCGCCTTTGGGAGGCTGAGGTGAGTGGATTGCCTGAGCCCGTGGGTTCGAGACCCACCTAGGCAGCGAGACCTCATCTCTACAATAAATCAAAAAATCAGCCGGGCGTGGTAGCGCATGCCTGTAATTCTGGCTACTCGGAAGGCTGAGGCGGGAGGATCACCGGAGCCCAGCAAGTCGAGGCTGCGGTGGCCGGGAGCGGCCACTGCACTCCAGTCTGGGTGACAGAGACTCCAACTCAAAAACAAAAACGAAAACAAAAACAAAAAAAAACTATAATGTGCTTCTTAACTCTAGGAACCATCAGAGATAAGCCACTGTCTAAAAGTAAAACGTGAGATTCCAAAGAGCCAAACATCCTGTCCACTCCATCTCACATGTGGTAAAGACATACCATGTTTTGTTTGACTCCTGCACTCATACGCCATCTTGAAGAATAGTAGATAGGGTGGAATCTAAAGATATGAGCATTTTATTTACAGACTATTCAAATCGAGAAAAGTAAAGAATACAGAATCCTGTTCAACTTCTCAAATGATGTGGATTATGTAAGGATCAGAAGAAATTTAAAATATTGAAAATGAACCTTTAAGTATATTATGATTCCTGCAACAAGAGTTGTTCCTTTTATTATTTTTGTTAAGATCTGTGTCTATGTAATATTTTCCTTCTTGTTTAACTCTATGTCTTGTGTAATCCCCCCATGACTTTAAAGTCTTCCTGTTCAGTATCTCAATGGTGTGAATAAGTACAATCAGTTTATTTGACAGTTAATTATTAAACTAATAGATACTTTTCGTTATGCTTTTCTATTAGAAATAATACTTAAGTTGATATCTTTGTAGTTTATGAATGGATGAGATTATTTTCTTAGTAGGCAGACTAAAAATAACTTGGTTAAGAGAGTAAAAATGTCTTTTAAACCTTTGTAACACATTAACAGGGTTTTTTTTTTTTCCAGAATGTTCCAATTTACATTTCATTTATATCATTGCAAGCAACAATTAGTTTGATAAAAATAAAGGTCATCTGAATTATGTAGAGCCTATAATACAGCCCTATTACATAAACAATGGTAAATTGTTGTTTTTTTTTATTTATTGTAGAGATGAGGTCTCGCCGCCCAGGCGGGTCTTGAACCCGCAGGCTCAGGCAATCCACTCACCTCAGCCTCCCAAAGGCACGGGATTACAGGCTGAGTCACCGAGCCTGGCAGTAATTTTTTAAATATTAAAGACGCCTGAACAATTAAAACAATATTATATTACATATATTAGGAATTACAGAGATGGAAGTGAGTAAGGTCACTACAAAAAAAATCCCATTTATCTTCACAGGCTTTTCATGAATAGGGCTCAGTTGCATTGGTATTAAGCATCACTAAAAGACTGAATTTGTCTTAAGAAAGGAAAACACTACCTGAATTTCACATCTTGCAAAACCTAGTCCCACAATTTTTCTTTTCAAATCTCACTTCTTTTTACAATTGCCAAATAGTAATTGTTTATATTTGTAGGATACATATGCTTTGATATATGTATATGTTAAGTGATAATTATATCAAGCTATAACATATCCCTCACATTACATACGTTTTTATAGTGAAACATTTAAAATTGTTTATTTCCGCAGTTTTGAAATATACATTATTTTAACTATTGTCTCCTTGCTGTACAATAGATCTTAGAACTAACCCACACTCTCCTTTGGCCAGAGTGATCATCTGTTCTTAGACATTTTTATTCATTCTTATGCAAACTGAGTTCTCTGATTAACCCAGACATGAAGGACCACTTAAATCCTATGTTTTCTCAATTATTCTGTTAACACAGTTACAAACTATTTTCTCTTAAATTAATTCTTGCCAGTCAAATTAAATAACATTTTAAATTATTATTATTTTAAAATCCCAAGAGAAATTCAAAATTATCAAATCCTGAAGTCTACTTGCTTGATTTTTTTTCTTTCTCTCTCATTTTTTCTGTCTACACATATTATTTTAACCTTTTTCAGAAGGTATCAATTTGAACAGTACCAGTTATGATAATGTCTTATTTGTGATGTGTAGCCCTTTCAATGCTGTTTAAGAAATGGAAAATAGTACATGCAGAAAACTAAACTTTTAGGAGATTGAATGGTTTTATGTTTAATTGTCTTTTGCATCACAATGCAGTTATTTTCCTTTTGTTTTATATATATATATACATATATATACCCCCCTCCGCACACACGTATATGTGTGTGTGCATATATATATTAGAGGATATTTAAATAATTATTAATCCCATGGTTTTATTTTGCTTAACCTTCTTGTTTTGTTACAGAATTCATTAGCAGTTAGTTTGACAAAGTACAAGAAGAGATGTTTTACCGGGGACATTGTGTTTTTTAATAGAAGTACCAAAAAATATAGATGCTTTATTTCTGAATTAGTGATGAGCACCAGAAATTGAGATAGGGGCTTTTAATATTGGCAAAAAATGAATCTTACTAACTGAAGATGCTGTTAAATTAAAATAGTATGTATGAAACATTTATGTGTTTGCAAATTTTTAACAACTCTGGAACCAGTTATAATTGTCTATATTTTTGTTAGAAGTAAAAATAAAAGACAGCAAAAAACAAAAACTAGAAATCAAAGTAAAAATAGCTTAATGCATTCTTATAAATGGGTACCGTCTGACATTTCTCATAGTGAAGGTGTTTCTTTTGTGGTTTAATAACATGAATTCTTTCTCTTGTACTTTTGGTGCCATTTTCTTCTGGTTTTAGGAAAGGATTTTGGCATCAAGGAACAGACCTTCTCATAAGTGTATTCTGTAAACCAAACAAAGCAAAGAGTGATTATTTTGGAGACAAAAGATGATCTCACAGAACTCAGGGGTTTTGCATGGCCAAGTGCCTCCTAAGGTGAAAAAGTGGAAGGCAAAAAGAAATTCATTAAGATTGTATACTCAAGGTATTGTACTGAATGATACTCAAACTCTTCTGCTATCGAAATCTTTAATCCCTTGCAACATCTTCTGTATAATATTCTGCCAAAAAATGTCTCCTTTTATATTCCATGACTAATTTTTGCCAAATCTCAAAAAGAAGAACAAAGGAGATAGTGGAAAAAATATTCTGCCATCTATGATAAACTCAAATTCTTCTCAATAAACACTTGCACATAGCTAGCTGCAAGACATTGTTCTGTAGTTATCTGTATTAAAAGTATAAGTGAGGCATGGTTCCTGTCTCTAAAGAATTGATAAGGTTGTAAATGATATTGCTATATAATTTTAAGTCAGCTGGAATGGCCATAGGGAGAACGAGAATTACAACTATGAGAATAGGAAACTTTGTATATAAAATGAACTTTAAGATAGGCTTTAAAGGAAGGGAGGGTAATCAAAAGATCTGGAGATAGGTGATTTGATGTAATAGTTGGGGAGAGACAAATTGAGCAATAGTGTGGAGTAATAAAAGCTGTAGATCATACACAGGTAATTTTATGTGGCCAAAGGGGATGTTTATATGATTATAGGTTTGTGTGACATGAAATTCTAAGACATTGTGGATAGTGAAAGGCAGGTCATTGTTATTAATTTAACCTTATTGTTTCTCATCTGGTTTTATAATTCTTGAACTTGAGAGTTCAGATCTCTCATAAAGGTAATATCATACTCTCTAAATTAGGTGGTTAAATTCTTTGGTAAATTAAAGCAAAGTAGGCTATTCACCATTGTTCAGCAAATGTTATAGCCAGAATATTTGAAATCTGAGCTTAGATATAACTTGTTTATACCTGAATATTCATTTCACGCATACATAAGTGTGGCTGTCTCAAATCGATTCGTAATCTTGTAAGATTTTAATTTATATTAGCTTTTATATTAGGAAACATCGAAATTCATAACTTACTATACTCTCTCTTTTTTTTTTTTTTGATAGCAGGATTTATTAAGAGGATGGAAAATCTCCCACAGCAGGAGGGGGCCTAAAAGGGTTGGCCTCTAGGCTTTCATATTCACTGAGAGAAGAGCATACACAGAGTGAAGAGAAAGAGATAAAAAGATAAATCTGAAATCTTGATCATTCTTTATTGTTAAGAGCTGCAAGAATGACATGTAGCAGCAAGATTTTAGCTTACATAACAAATATTGACTTCTTATAGTTGTAATATGAGTTTAAAATTATTGAAATCAATATATTTAATACATTTTCTTATTAAATGACTCTGGAAGCTTGTCTCCTGGAACTTGGGTATATTAATTATATTTTAACTACATTTTATAAAAATACAAAATTATATTTTGCAGAGTTCTAAGAAAAGTCTTTTTTGTTGTTGTTGTTTTGTTTTTGTTTTTGTTTTTGTTTTGAGTTGGCGTCTCACTCTGTTGCCCAGGTTGGAGTGTAATGGCACACTTACGACCACCACAGCTTCCACCTGCTGGGCTCAGGTGATCCTTCTACCTCAGCTTTCCAAGTAGCTGGAACCACAGGCACATGCCACCACACTCTGCTAATTTTTGGGGTTATTGTAGAGATCTGGAGGTTTTGGAACCTGTGAGCTCAGGGAATCCTCTCACCTCGGCCTCCCAAAATGCTGGGATTATAGGTGTGAGCCACCATGCCCAATGAAGTTTTTTTTATATTCAGAAAGATCTTATATTCAATTTCTCTGAGTCTCACACTTCTTACTTGTTAATAGAAGTAAACGTGTTTACCCCATTCATGGTAACAACTAACAACAAAGTTTTAGTTGGTGCATACTAAGCACACTGTAAATGGTTACAATTGTTAAGATAGAAACTTCTACAGTACATCTTTATGATTTGATGTTTAAGATTTTTTTAAAGGGAATAGACAAATTCACCATTCTTTATGCACTAATCTGTGTAAAGACACCAGAATCCACCTGCCTCCGGACAAGACTCACTGTCCTACTTTTGCTAATTTTCGTTTCTTGGTCCTACAGGCCATACACAGATGACAAGAAGAGATTGCTTTACTTAGAAGTTTAATAATAAATGTGTCTTTCTTTGCAGGTCCCCCTTATTTCCTAAACATTAATCATATGTATTTACTTGGTATTCACCAATCAAAGTGGTGACTTTCATAGATCCAAATCTTAATTTACTTTGTTCTTTTGGGCTAAAACACCACCATCACCACCCCATTCTCCATCTCACAAAATTCTTCCAGCCCCAGAACAAATGCTATTTTCTTCAAAAATGTTTCCAAATTTGAATTAATCTGCATCCAAATCTGAATTACTCACATCTCAAATGAGTCAAAATTCTATAATAATAGCAGTATATCAGGATGCCAGATAAAGTTTAAAAATCTAATCTGTTTTTCTTTGGGAATAAGAGAAACAGTAATTCAAAAGTTCATAGACACATGTGTCTAAGATAGTGGTTCTCAACGAGAGGCAATTTTGACCCCCAGGAAACAGTTGGCAGTGTCTGAAGACATTTTGATTACCACCCTGATGTGAAGAGAGGATGCTACTGGCAATTAGAGGGTGGAGGCCAGAGATGTTGCTAAACATCCTACAATTCACAGTACACTGCCTACAACTAAGACTTATCTTGTCAAAATGTCAGTAGTGCCACGCTGGAGAAACCCTGCTCAGGAGCAAGATGTCAAGACCTCATTTCCCAGCCTCACTCCTTAAAACACGGAGCCTAAAAGCATGCTGTTGGAGCAGCCATGGCCCTTTGTCATCACAACTGATCACAGGAAGTGGAAGGAGCGCGAAAGACCCCGGTTTTTACAGTGAGGGTGCGGCAGCCACAGCAGAGAAATGCTTCTGCTGGTGAACTGGTGATTGTTTCCTATTCTCCTTTTCTGAATCTGTTGACCTGAGGAAGCTCCAGGGACTTGGGCATATTAGGGGAAACAAATTCTGAAGACCATATTAGTGTATGACTGCAATTCTAAAACTTAAATTTTTAAAAATGTGCTATTATTTTGGTGAAAAACTAGGCAAACAGGGCATATTGAGTATAATAATAATCACTTCTGAGCAGTTACTTTGTGTCAGGAGTTTTAGATATGCTACCACATCTTCACGAGAACTCCATGGACTAGGCTCTATTACCTGTATTTCATAATATTCTGTTTGTTTTCACATTGTATTTTTTTTTTCTTTCTCTGCATAAACTAGTAGGAAACTGTGTCCAGGAAAAAAACCTTATTTATGTTTAAATTCTTATGCTTTGCAGAGTTGTATGCTAGTCATAACACTAACAAAAATGATGGCGATAATAACAATTAACCTTGCTCAGTGCTTTTCCATGCTTCAAGTACATTGAATTCTCTTTGTGATGTTATTTCTTTTTCAAGTGATTTCATTCTATTAACTCTCTTTAGTCTTCTCATAAAAATATGGAAGAAATATTTTCAGATTTACACACACATAGAATTTAAAAAACATTTCCCAAGTTTCTCAGTTTCTGCATAGTAAGAGTAAGACTTGGTAAGCAGCATGAGTTCAGAGCTTCTGTCTGAATCACTTGGCAATACATCACATGCTTTACAAGTGTCTATCAATATTGATTAAATGATTCATATAATTTCTCACTTGGAGATGTTTCAATTAAAAAAAAAAGTATGGAGCATGGAATGATGCAGACATGCCTGGGGACGGCTGGCCAGCTGCCCCTAAAGGTCTCCTCCCTAAGTGTTAACTAACTCCTTTCGTATCAGTTCAGAGATCTTATCAGACTAAGTACACTTATCTGTAAACATCAAGTGGCTCCATATCTCAGGGATAGTCACAGAATAACAAGAGATTACTCACTTGTTAAACCAGAATAACAATACAATTAGTTTATCTTGAGAAGTACAATTGAAAAATAAATCTAATATACAATATCTTTCTAGAGGTATTGAATAGAAAATGCCAGACTTCATATCTGAATTTTTCTTGGTGAGTATAAATTAAATTAGGAGAGTTAATAATAGGAATTCAATATTTAATATTTTGTCATATTAAATTAACCTCAGAGATAGAGCATCACAATAGGCTATGATGAAATCTCATGGAAGGAGATCTTCTCTGTGTGTAAGGTGATTTTTAAGGTAATTTTATTGTGATACATTGTGCAGTAAAGTTAAATTTTGTCATTGAAGTTCCTCAAATTCTACTTAATTTGAGATTGTTATTTTAACTTGTTTTAAAGAAAAGTTTGGTTGAGAATAAGGCTTTGTTGTACTGTTATTAGTGATCAGTGCTCATATTTGATATTTATAATTTTGAAGTCTCTAGTTATAATTGTTATTTTTTCACAAACAATTTAATTATTGTTATGATTATTTATTATTTAAGACTCTAGATCTAGATAGCCTTTTTTTTAGAATGGGACAAGCAGAATACTGGAATATACTTATTATGATAGGCTATTAGCTTATATTAATGGTCAATAATACTAAATAATGATCAATATTTTAATTAATTAATTTCCACAAAGCGTTTTAATTTGTAGACAGTAAGTCCATTTCAATTTTCAAGTGAATAGTTACATAGATTTCTAGGTAATTTTATTTGATACTTATACAAATCATAAATTATACTTTTCTTATAAATATTATGACCTGAAGAATATTGATTATTCAGATGATGATTATAACTATTTTATAATTTTCATATTAATTGTTCTCATACCATGACTCCATGACTCAGGCTTGTGGCCTCATTTCAAAAACAAGTGACCTGTGCTTATCTAAATATGATGCAGTTCTTAAAAATTAGTGAAGTAAAAGAGAAAGGGAGTCCAGACTTGCATTTAGGATTTCTGACCATAAAGCTTACATATTTTGCACATTTTGTATTTCCTGTCTTAATAACGCATAACAAACATTATTGGGTAGTACGCCATATTTTTCTCTAAAATATTTTATCAAAATTATTTATCCTCACAGTTCTTTTAAAATTATTTATGTTTTTTGATTTTGTAGTTTGCAAGTCTATAAAGATTAAATACTATAATGTTACTGAAATATATATTATCATATTCAATAAACTGAATAACATTGCATACTACAGGAAAGAAATTTCTAATATATCTTATTTGTATCACAATGTACGTACATACATGTATATATCAGCACATAAGTTTGTGCTTTTATTTTGTTTTTTAAATTTTATTTTATTTAAAGTTATGGGGTACAAGACAGGATTGTGTACATAAGTGGTTTAAGTATAGGTGACGTTTTGGGCCTCCCATTGGACCCCACTTTGTCTGGATTAGAATCAGGCACACTTATTAATGTTATTTGCCCCCCTTCCCCTGGCAATGTCCTGCTACTACTAATCCCTTTTTTGTAGTATTATGATAGGTGTTCAGGGTCCACTTAGTGAGAACATGTGGTACTCAGTTCTTTGTTTCTGTGATAGATCATTGAGTATGACAGACTTCAAATCTATCCAAGTTGCTGCAAAATTCATAATTTTATCTTTCTTTATGGTTGCATAATATTCCGTTGTGTACTTGTATCACATTTTAAAAATCCAGTCCACTTTCAATGGGAAGCATGGTTCTATGTTTTTTGCTATTGTGAGTACTGCTGCGTTAAACATGTATACACATGTTTATTTTAAATTTCAGATTTTCTTGTTAAATTTTCTAATGGAGGACGGGGCCAAAGTGGTGACGTTTTCCTTACATAAAAATGTTTTTCAAATTATTTTCTGTTCAATAAGTATTATATGTCAAATACTGAAAAGAGAGTATTCTGATTTTGTCTGATGGCCCACTGAGCAGATATAAGTCACTCTGTTCATCAATAAAACATAAGATACCCAGATATAATATAACAATATAAAAACTTTTTTACAGATAGCCAGGCTTATAAAATGAAGTGGAAATCAACAGTTCCCAGAAATACCCTTGGAATGAAAAGACACAGTCATAGCCAATGACTGTGATGTTGTCTAGACAATCCAGAGGTCTGAGAACTGATTCCAAGTCTAGAAGTTTGAAAAACAAGTTTTAATGGACCCTTGGGGATGGAAGATACATTGTCAGACTAGGCCGAGACTGAGAAGAAGAAAGCTGGATGTCTTATAAGTTTGCCCACTCAAAACCAGTGATAGGTGGGTAGGACCTAAAAAAAAAAAAATCTATCCAGTGTCTTGGAGAAAGAATCAAGAAGTTTGTCATGGTTTAGAGTTCTTAGTGGTGGGTATAAAGGGGCTCAGTGATAAATAGATAAATTAAGACTCAAAATGTACTCTACATCTATTCTTCTAAAACATGTATTTTATATTTTATACACAAGGTAATAAACAAAAGTAAAAATTTCACACAGTGTTAGATCAGATTTACAGGAAGCAGACTTTGACATTAAGTTACACGTGGACTAAGCCTGTCAGTGAGAGGAAGATAATTTAAATTGTGATGCTGTAACAATAAAGGCCTCCACTGATCAGGAGACCTGAATCTAGATGCCCCTTCAGAGTTATCTTAAATTGTAGGCTGAGAATTTTGTCCTCACTATAGACGGGAGAAGGGCATAACTTTGTGACAGGCAACTGCTTATAACAGAGGAAAATTTGTGAAAAATAACTAGGCTGTGAGCTCTTGGTCTGTAATTCTCTTGACTGCTGAAGTAGTATATAGTTCAGTGCTGAATGTTGGGGAATTTGTAAGGCACACCACAGCATCCACCCCAGTCCATTCTTATGAAGATATGGTGTATATGTTTTATACAAAAAGTTAATCCCATCTGAAAATTTTCAGAATGATCATTGCGCTTTTTCTGGAAAAACTTTCAAAGGGAATGTTAGTGAAAATGTTATCAAATGTGAGGGGTCCCAGTGAGGTCCTGTTGTTTGCCACACAGAAAGCCAATCACGGAGATGAGTATTGCCAGAAAAGAAGGCTTTGTATTTGGGTGCTATTAGCCAAGGAGCACAGAAGATTCCTTCTCAAATCTGTCTTTTCATCCCACCAAAGTCAAGGGTTTATATAGAGGGTCAGGCATATAGAAAACAGAAATTAGGGAGGCACGAGGAAGAAAATTTGATAAAGAGAAATTAAGAAAGGATACAGAAGAGAAGTTGGTAATCAGGAATCAGGGAGGAGTCTGACATCTCCTTGTCTGGATGCTGTGATCTAGTAAATTGTGGTTCCTTGGTACTACAAGTCTGAGGGTTGGTTTTCTGAGAAAGAAACTCAAATAAGACAAATGTAAATTTAAAGTTTTAAGATAAGGAGGGTCAATTTCTATGTTTGTTCAAAAAATTGTAACCATTAGTTCTATGGGGAAGTGAGCTGATTTCAAAATTATTCATGTGGTCATGTGATATCCCTTAGTCAGCCATTCCACTTCTACCAGAACTCAGCTGCATCCTCACAGATGTTTTCCAAGTAATGTATAACAGTACAGCTTTTGACATTGGAGCTGCTGCTGGACCACAGTTGTTTCTTGTCATCTCCCTTCTCTGCTATACTCCTCATTTCTTCTCATCCTGAACTAGGCCCTCTTAATATCTTGGTGGCTAATGTGTTGGAGTGAGTCTAACAGTCTGTTTATATTATGCAATCCTCAATTTGTGGCTGCTGCACTTGTCAAATGTAAAAAATAGAAAAATAACAAGAAATGCCAAATGCATTCTTTTTTGCAACTATTTCCTGCTTTTTCACCTTCTGATTATCAAGTCAATTACTCATACTACAATGTTACGTCTTTCATTGCATGATTGTCACATAGCACAAGGAGCCAAAGTAACCAGGCAGAAGTCAGGCTTTAAAGTTTAATGACTTTCTTGCTGTGTTTCTTGGTAGAAATCTTTCCTTCTTGGAAGTTGGATCACTCAATAGGCACAGCCTAGATTTAGTGGGGGGGGTTAAGAAGCACAAATTCCCAAATGGATCTCTAGAAATGTTAGTAATTAAAGCAATTCCAAGTTAAACCTCAGATGCATAGATGCATCTGCCTCTTGAGAACAGAACACTACATAGTGGTCATTGATTTAGCGTATACAATACATCCTGGAAAATAACACTCCCTTCCACCTGATATCATCTCAGAGCAGGAGTTTCTGTGGTGTCTTCAAATGATTCTCTTTCCCTCTATCAGTCACATTCCAAGAGGTATAATAAATTCTAAGCCCACTGGTTATTATGGTAATGTACCTTCATGTTGACATAAGTGTATATCGAGTAAGAAGATAATGGTGCAACGGTGCTGACAACACAGGGGTCTGGGTCACCTGCTCCTGACAGTTCTTATAAGTAGATGATATATTGCTTCATTTTTATGATGCATTACTCCTGGGCCTGTCTGATCTAATAAATATCTGAGAATATCTTATAATAAATATCTTAGAATATCTGAGAGTTGTTAGTTCACAATGAGTGGTTCTGACAATATAGTCATGTAATATCCCACAGCCAGTCACTCTGCTTCTGCTAGAACCCATCTGTATGCTGACAGATATTTTTCAAATAGTGTGTAACATGATGTTTTTTGATTCTCTGTTGCAGATGGTATGGATTTACTTCAGTTTCCTAAGTGTATATGCTGTTATTCTATTATTGAGTATTTCCCTAAGCTCCTCTAAAGAATGACACACCTTGTCACACATTATGCTTTGAGTCCTGGGTCATGTGGCTATAGCAACAGGCTCCTTGAGTCATAGCATGAACCTCAGATCAAGAGATCGGCAACCACATCACTTGATAAAAGGAAAAAAAAAAAACTTAAAGTGTGGAGGATCCTGATTCCAGAAATTAAATTAAATTGTGATTTTTTTCTAAGTAGTAAATGGCATGAGAAAATTAAAGTGTGTATTTTCCTTTCTTTTCTAGCACAAATCTTGGTGTGCCTTAAACCACTAAACCTTTAAAATCTTTACCAGTGTGTCAGGTTCTTGAATTTTCAGAGTATTAATCTCATATCTTTTACCAGAGTGCATATGCACTACACATGCAGTACACACCAATTCTTATTGCCCTGTTCTGATTAACATGATATTATTAATAATGTGAACCGATGTGAATTTCTTCAGTATGTTCAGGAGACCCAGGTCTCTGTACACTATGTTATGACTGATAGAGAAAGGGAGATTGAACATAGCTCTGGGGCAAATCTGTAAATACAATTTACCTTTGATTCTCCTATATAATAGAGATGGAAAAGAATACCTTTACCTAGTTAATCTCTACATACATGTCCCTGAGGCCTTGATAATCATGCTAAGGATATCATATCTGGCACAGTAGCTGCAGTTTGGATAACTATATGCTTTTGCAAAGTTTACAATGATATACTGTAATCTTCTGGTATCTATCTGATTTTTTTATAGGTGCCAGATGAATCCCTTTGTAGATGGAGAATTAATTTGTGACACAACTTCTCTGTGTTTTTAAGGTATTTAAAGGCAATAATTTCTGCCTTAGCATAGAATTTTAAGAAAAAAATATTTGCTTTGTGAGATTAACACTTGATAGATTCAGATGCTTCTGCTTGACTGCTCCTATATGATGGTTGTTATCCACAGGCCAAGGAACAAATGCAGGTGGTCTGCCAACCATCCTGTATATCCATTTCAATTATACTTTTGTAAACTAGTGAAATTACCATTAAATGGGTCTATGGTCCTAGTAGAACCAATAATACTTATAACTAAACTAAGATTCAATTTATCACTGCTCCAATATATTTCAACTCTAAGAGAGGTGGCATGATGATTCTTTGATTCCACAAGTACCAATTCAATGTGGTCTCTGTTTCTCAAGAGTTCTTAAATTGTCTGTGAATTCCCCTTCTTCTACAGTATTTTTAACAAAGTGAATAACCAGTGGGAGGATTGCATGAATCATAACTGTATACATTTGTATTACACTTTCCTTCCTCCTGCACTCTTGGCCTTTTCATTAGTCAGTGTTTTTCCATGTCTAAAAACTGGCTCAAGTTCAGAATCAAATAAAGGATAATTATTTTTAATTGCAGCAGCTGTCCTCAACTTCTAGATTACCCATAATTTATTATTTAGATTATATAGATTGAGCAATAACTTTGTTGCGTGTCCCTATGACATTTTAATTTTAGCAACCATCTTCACATTTCTCTGCAAATCTGTGCCCACTGGCTGCCACTTTGACCTTGTTGTACTTACTGATAATGCAGCACCTTCTGGCCTGAACATGCTGGGATCTTATCACCCCCTTTACTATCAGGGAGTCAATATCTGTAGCAGTATCATCTATTTTAGGCCATGGATCATGGAAGAAATTTATCATTGATCTTCTCAAAATTGCCAGTACTCTGTCAAAAGGATATATATATTTTTGACCACTTTTGTAGAAAGTTTCCTCTTTTCCCTCCTATGGGACGGAAGCCTCATCACTGTGTTTAAACAAGAGGGGAATGTTAATCTTTAATAGGGATAAATAGGCTACTTTTACTGGACCAGAAGGTTTAGGAAACATAAGACTTCAAGTCCTTGGGCTTATTAGCCCATGTGCCCTCATGCTAAGTCTCAGAATCACATGCTTCTCAACCAGATCCCTAATCACAGCATAAATGCTCAGAACTTTAGAATTTAACATTCTTAGGAAGTCAAATTTCTGATTCTGCTGCATTTAAGCTGCAAAGATAACTTTTCTTATATATTGCTACGGAGGCCTTCAAGGTTTTACACTTTGCTTTATTCTTGAGTAATTGACCTCACCCTTCAGTATCTTTCTCTATTATATTGATTACACTCAGGGATAATCATATGACTTTACAAAATGTAATTTAAATTTCCTTTTACCAAACTATCAAATGCTTGAGATGTTCCATTTTGGGAGAGATTACACGGGGGGAAAGAAAGTATCTGAAGATAAGCTTATACCAACAACAAACTTATATGATAAACAATAACAATAATAACAAGAGTGAACAGATACTAGAAATACAAGTGTCAGAGTACCATACGCACCTGCCAGCCTATGGCTCTTCACCAGTATTTGACCACAGTTCACTCACTAACTGTGAAAGCTTTTATAAGGTTTTACAAGTGCACTGATGAAGGAACTACCTGTACTTCACTCATAAATAGTGATAGAAATCTCATTGCCTTCTAACCAGTAGAAATGCAGCTCTAGAATCCGATTTTAAAGTGTACATCCTCAAACCACTTCTTAACTGCCTTGGGTCAGGTTCCCCAGGTTTGGAGCTGGCGAACTTAAGTCAGATGTGTGCACAGGATTGTGTTGGTAGTCCTCTCAGAAACAATGCCTATGCCGTATTGAAGGAAGCAAGGTTTGACAGAGAGAAAAGTTGAGTCATGATGCAGTCGGACGGGGGTTGAAATAGTAATTCTCAATTGGCCAAAATTGAAGCAAAGTTTCCAGGTCCTTGGAGTCCTGCAAAAGCCAGTCACTGGATGTCGTGTGCGGTCCACTGTGCTACAGTGCAGTGTACCCAGGCAAAAGTCAGACACTCGGATGACGCTGTCCCATTTTGGGAGAGACTACAGAGGAGGAAAGAAAAGTATCTGAAGATAATCTTACACCAGCAACAAACTTATATGAGAAACAATAACAGTAATAACAAGAGTAAACAGATACTAGAAATACAAGTGCCAGAGTACCAAAAATACAAATATAAGGCAAGCTAAATTCATCTATAAGATGTATATGCTTAAAATATAACAGGCGCCGGGCTCGGTGGCTCAGCCTGTAATCCCGCGTCTTTGGGAGGCTGAGGTGAGTGAATTGCCTGAGCCCGCGGGTTCGAGACCCGCCTGGGCAGCAAGACCTCATCTCTACAATAAATCAAAAAATCAGCCGGGTGTGGTAGCGGATGCCTGTAATTCTGGCTACTTGGAAGGCTAAGGTGGAAGGATCGCCGGAGCCCAGCAGGTCGAGGCTGCGGTGGCCGGGAGCGGCCACTGCACTCCAGTCTGGGCGACAGAGTGAGACTCTAACTCAAAAAAATAAATAAAATAAAATAAAATAAAATAAAATATAACAGGTGGAAGGTGTACATGTTAAGAGAATGAAACATTAAAAAATTGGACAAATTTTATGAAGAAATTAATAGAATAACTATATAATAAAATATGTTTATTAGAATTAAAACTTAATTGTTAGAATAAACAGATGAAAAGCAAATTGATGAGCTAGAAATACTCTTGAATAAATCATCCTCAGTACGAAGAGATAAATACATTTTAGCTAGTAAAATAAAATAGCATCCTCTCTTAGATATTGTATTGAAAGGCTAGAACACCAAAGGCAAAGAGAACATATTAAACTATATCAGAGACAAAAGATATATAATATTAATGCCAATTAGACTGACAACTACTCTCACATCGTCAACAATACAGCTTGTAGAAAATGGCTCCTAGTTATGAAACTGCTGAGATATACGGAACCTGAAAATTATAAACTCAGTTGAATTATGATGCTGGTGTAATAGAAAACAATAAAGCCACTTTCAGAGACAAGCGGCAATAATTTATTACTCTTGGAGCATTGCACAGAGACATTAAACATGAACCACAGGAAAAAGAAAATAAAAATTAGACATAAAAATGCATATGTGAATAACAGTGTTGAATCCAAGAATTGATAAACATGTGGTTACATATACATAAAATTAACAAAATATATAATAGTGATAATTTGGAGAATATTTTTTAAAAGTTAAGCAAATAAAGGATAACAATATCATGTTAAAATTATAAAGTGTTTGCTAGGAAAGAGGATACATTGTTAATTTTTTATATTCTTGTTGCATCTAATATGTGTGTTTAAAAATTTAAAAACAACCACTTAGCTAAGATAAAGATAATATAAATGTCTAAACCAGTACAGAAACAAAAAAGAGTCACAATCAGACATACATAAATTAATACCATGGAAGCAAGAAGACTAAGAAAAAGCATGGTTAAAAAAAAGAATGTTCAAAGTGATATAATTTAGTTCAAACTATATCACTAGATCAGCAAAATAGCAGTATGGTAATCGAAAAACAAAAATTATATGTGTTATTAAAAACTCAGAAATTTTAGGTTGGATTTTTATTTTTTGATCAGTTAAGCAAAGCAATTCAGAAAAATGAGAGTTAAGGGTGCCAAAAAGTATTCTAGGCTAATTGATGAAAGAAAGTTGTTGTAGAGATGTTAGCTATTGGTAAAAACATTGTTAGGAAAGAAATCGTTATTACTTAAAGGTAAAAGAAGAAATTGATTAAATCTATGTGACACTGAACTTCTTATACCTACTGCGTATATATGTATGTATATGATTGAGTTACATTCTAGTGTGTGTATCCTAGCATGAACACTGTGTACAGAAGAAATTTTTAAAAGAGATTAATTAGTAATAAAATATCACAATGTGAGATCAGCAACAGAGAGTGTCTTGAGGGGAGGAAATAGGATCGACTGGAGAGTGTCAGCCAAGGTTTAGTTTGTTCCTAAAAATCATTCAATAGTCATATCCTCAGAAAATGTGGGGAAATGTAGCTTTCCTCAGTCCCAGGCTAGGGTATATGGGAATCAGTAACACTAAAATTGTCATGTATCAACTATTGGTTAGACAACATGTATATAGCAAGATGGGTCAGAAAAAACATTTGGAAACTAAGATTCTGCAAAGATCACAGTGAAAAATGTTTAAGACTTCAATATCTTTCCCATTAGAAAAATTTGCAATCCTTTTTTTCAGAATTTTTAAAAGTAGAAAAATAATTTGAATTTCAAGATATTTATCCAATTTATTATTTTTATTGTGATCTTAAAAGAATAATATTCTTTTCTAAAATGGGCTGATCAGTTACAAGTGCTATGTACAATTTGACAGTTTTTTTTAGCATTTTGCAGTTTTTTCCTTTAATATGAGATAGCTGAACACTCTTATTTGCATTATTTTTTGTCTTTTTCAAACATTCTTTGCATGTATGTGCATTTATGTGTGTGTGTGTGTGTGTGTGTACTTATAGCCTCATTGCAGCTGGCTAGTTTTGTAGTAGGAAGTAGTATAAATGCTAGAATTCATACTAGTTTGAAATTTATAATTTTCTATTGATAGAATTTGAGTCATCTATAATCCACATAAATGATCTGAATTTCATTTAACTGTGTGTAATGAATTCAAAAAAGTAATTCATGTTTAAGGTATTTAAAACTGTGAGTGAGGGCAACCCCTTTGGGTTCCTTCCCACTGTGGGAGCTTTTCTGTCCTCTCAATAAATCCTGCTTTCTCAATTAAAAAAAAAAAAAGCAACTGTGAATGACTATTATTGATTACTATTTATAACTCATTCATATTACTTTAGAATTTATTGCATGCTAAATAGATGTACTTATTACACTAAATATATTTTAACTTTAAAAGTGGCTCTATGGGACACTGCCGGGGGGGTGGTACATAGCTTCAATAAGGGTACCTGATTCCAAACCAGCTGAACTGTGGACCAATGGGGGTCCAAACTTCATCTGTAAATGGCCACTTATGTACCTAATCTTGAATTGTACCCCACATCTTTAAAATAAAAGGTCTCTAACTCCATTTATAATATTTGCTTAATCGTGTATACACAGAGTTTTATTTTGCTACTTTTGTCATAAGTACCATTTTATTTTAATTTCAAAAGTTAAAAGAACTGGTTTATTTATCTATCTGATTATGGGATGTAGCTTTCAAAATGGTCCCATGGTGCCTGCCTCCTGGTATTCATATGCTTATGCAGTGTCTTCCCACATGTACTGCAGTCAATTTGTGTAGTTAATAGTATATGACAGAGATGATAGTATATTATTTCTCAGATTGGATTGCAAAAGACTGTAGTCTCCATCTTGGGATCTCTATCACTATCCCTCTCTCTCTCTCTCTCTCTCTCTCTCTCTCTCTTTCTCTGTAAAAATAAGCTGCCTTCCTTGTTGTAAAAAGCCTTATAAGGAGGAGACTCATATGAGGAGGAAATGAAGCCTTTGGTTAATAACCAAGTAGAAACTGATTTGTTATGTAGCAATAGATAACAGACATATGAATCAAACTCTTTAATTGATGGAATTTGCACAAATTCATATCCTTTACAATTAAACTATCCTATCATTCAGATACTAAAACAGTAGAAAATAATCACTTTTAATGTGTACAACTGAATGTGTCCTTAAATGTGAGTTATTTGTCTGTTGAATGTAAATGTGAGGGTAAGCAGTTTTACTTCTAAAATACTTATAGATTTTTTTTGAAGCTACAATCCAATCATCAAGAGTAGGAGATGGATGTATTTATAAGAGGGAGCATATAAATTTTAAAACTGCATATAGATTCAAATTCAAAAAACAAGTCTACTAGCTAAAGTTAACTTAATTGCATAAAACTGAAGCCATCTTTCATCCTAAATATAGTTCACACCTTAAGAGCACCACACGTAGCCCCTTCCTCTCCAACAGGTTAAAAATTACACTCTGTCTCACATATCCAAAATACATTTGTAAAAAAAAAAAAAATAGGGTAAAGTTGGAACACTATTGATATTTTGTGTAGAAAAAAAATGGAGATAGAAGAAGGATCTGGCTCCTGCTCTGGCAAGTCTCAGCCAGAGTCAAATTTAGAATAGAGGATGAACAGTTTCTCTTCTGCTCATCAGGCCAACCAGATACAGCAGAGATACATGACCAGAGAGAAGATTCTTCCTTCCCACAATAGCTTGTAGGAATTTGCTACCAACAACTCTTAATCCAAAGGTGATATTTTTTGTCAACTGATACCTGAAAGGTAATTCTTTAGGTATCTGGTTTTCTAACTGTATGAAGGAGTAAATTCTGTTTTTAAAATAGCTGTAGTCAAAGAGGCAACACAAAATGTAAGATCTTACACCTTTCCTTTTTCTATTTTTAATGGAGGGGAAGTATTGTGTCAAAACATTGGAGATGGGGTCATTTTCTCTCCCACTAAGCAGAAAGAGAAATTTATGTAAGTGTTGCATGGATATGTGTGTGTGCTTGGTAATAAGTCTTTATAATTGTATTTACTTTCCTTCTTTTATATAAAGTACAGATGAATTTTCCCTACCAGAGCCATGAGGTCAGGAAAGTAATATTTTGCCTCCAGTTTTAGCATTTCATCTAAATCCCAAATGTAGCTAGTAAGAATTAATTGAACAAGAAAACTATCTTTGCACCATCAGTCT
Organism: Carlito syrichta; assembly: GCF_000164805.1. Lineage (NCBI taxonomy): Eukaryota > Metazoa > Chordata > Mammalia > Primates > Tarsiidae > Carlito > Carlito syrichta. Next base: position 847,831 of record NW_007260479.1, read on the forward strand.
TCTCCTTCTCATGGACACACAGAATTAAAATTTATATTATAATTTTGATTAATTTTCTCAGGAAAAAAGAACAATTAGATCAGACAATATTAAATAAACTATGATTTTATTGCCAGAATAGTTTTCTAAGGGCATAAATACAAAAAAGTCATTGAAGTAACTAAGATTTTGACTGATTAATGAAGCTAAAGAGGAAAGGCGGATAAAGCAAAAGCAAAGCACAAAACATATTTGGAAGAAAAGTCATAAAGACAGACCTATTATTTTTTTAAACAGGTTTATTGAGATATAATTTACAAATCCTACAATTCACCCTCTTAAAATGTATGCAGAAAGACAAATACTGATAGTTTTCTTAGTTTGTAGGTAGACAAATATAGAACCACAGCTTAGACTGCAAAATTAAGAAATGAAAGAAAGTAGAATATTTTAAAATATATTTTATTGATTTAAGCTAAGAAATTTATTATGAAGTACTCCTGAGGATTTGCTGCGTATTTTAGAATGCAAAGTGATCAAGCCAGGTAATTGGGAGACTTGCCGGGAATAGAAGTTGGCCGCATATATTAAACATCACATCTCTATACTTTTAGAAAGCTCTCCAAAACTGCTCCTCAAGATTTTGAAATGTTGAGCCATGATAGTGTTAGACTGCCTTGCATAAAGTTCTTGGCAATAAATTGCTATGGGTTACTGGGCAGCTTGTCAACCACATATCATGTTTTGTTGTTCTGGAAAGAAAAACTTATTTCCCAATGGAGAAATGATGTCAATGGCAGGGTCTCATTTTTGGAATGAAATAGAACACTGTGGGACAAGATATGAGTTTCTATTTGCTCACTGATGTGTCAGTCTCTTTTATTAGACTAAGGTTTTCTTCTTTTTAATTGTATAGTGCTTCTTATTTCTAAGTTTACATACTCTAAATTGAACTGAAGAATTTACTTTCTTCATGTAGAGTGAGACTGAATTACTGTGAACTGCAACAAGGGAGTGGGTGGCTGGCAATATGCCAGGATTCGAGAAAAAGGAGTGTGAATGTGAACTCTGTGTGTCTTCCATTTTAGCCGAGCTTTCTTGCTGACAGCATCAGAGAGGTGAGGCGAGCAAAAAGCAGCTGTGGAAGCAAGAAACCGAGCATCTGAGAACTGAAATGAATAAGCATCATCCGTTTTTAACTAAACAGGTTAGAATAGCAGAGACATTCGTAGCAAGCTATTAAATGATGTGGAAACTATTTGAACTATAAAAAGGCTGATGGTTCAGGAAAGCATAGTTGAAAATAATATTGGAGATGCTTCAAGAAATGTAGCAGGAGTGCAATTACATAATTTTGAAATATAAGGTAAGCCTCCATGTATGAAGCTGCTATTGATATTTTCCTTTGTAAGTCTACATTCCTAGAGGAACACTATGTGAAAGTATCTATCTTGCTCATAAGCAAGCCCAGTAATTAAAAATCAAATGATTAGATTCATGGTAAATGTTTCTTATTTTGGTTTTTGGAGCATTCTCATACATTTCTCCCTGAAAATCTTAGTGCTTCCTTTATATATCGATGATTCTTCCAACTCTAGCTTATTGATCTCTCCTCCATTTTTTGTCTTTCCAACTCTGCCTCTTATGACCAATGCCATATCCTTATCACTCTAAAAATTTCAGCACTCTGCTTTCTGTATTCTAGTCAGCCTTTTCTAATCACCACCTTCTCAGATTCCAGTAAACTTCACTTCCCAGGATGACATTTCTATTGGCTTTTTGCTGTCACTCAATCCATGGATGCTCTTTCTTTTGTCTTTAGCAAGTTTTAATTCTATGATCAATCATTATAATAACCCTCTTATTTACTCCTTAGTTTCTCTGCATCCCTCATTCTTCATCACATTCACGTGACAAAACCATGACCCTGCTTAAACCCAGCTCTCTGTCTTCCTTATTCTTGCACTCACTGCATCTTGGTGTGGCTGTGGAATAACAAGCAACAACAGTAATTCTTTCCATTTTACGTTTCTGATAATAACCCTCAAGCATGTGATGTTGAAGTTAAAATAATTATATGCTGTCCTGCAATAATACTACAGTCCTCTGTTTAGCTCACTGGCCCACTCTCCTATATGACCCTCTACACTCTTGCTTCTCTCCTCAATACCTCCTACAACTTCACAAAATCCAATAAAAGGGAACTTTAGGCTCCTACAACAATATCTAACCAAAGATGCTTTGCCTGTTTGCCTCTCTCTATAGACTCATTTTTCTACCTAAAGTGAATTCTTACACTTGTAACCTTAATCTCATCTTTCACCTGCTCAAGGATATGGCTGCAGAAATTCCCCTTGGTATTTCTTATATCACTAACTTTTACTTCTCAGTTAAATCATTTCCTTCACTGTACAAAATGCTACATATCTTTCATTAAAACAACAGACTTACCTTGATATGACTTTCCCAGACAACTATCACCCATTTATTCGGTCCTCATGATAGTAAAACATTTTGAAAGATGTATTTACATTTGCAGATTTTCTTCTTCTTCATTCAATTCTCTCTTGATTCTGTGCCATTTAGTCTTCCACACCCCTCCCTTGACTGTAATTGCCTTTTCCACTGTTACCAGTAAACTCTGTTACTAAATTTAATTTTCAATGTTCAGTAGTCATATTTGACATTGCAGATAACTTCTTTCCCCCAGACAAACTATCTCCCTTAGTCTTTCAGGGCAATCATTGTTGTCATTTCTGTTGTTTGGGTTTCATCTTATTTACCTGTTGCTATTGCCCAGTCTTCATTTCAGTTCTTCCCTTCTCCCAGTCTTAAAATAAACAAGTCTCATTTCACGAACTTCATTTCATATCTATATTCCCTTTCTTGGTAATCTCATGATTTTAAATGCTATCTATTATAAACAATGTGAATAAATCCATGTGGTGATTCCCAAATACATATCTTCATTCCAAACCTTTCTTCCAAACTCATATACAGTAACCTACCTAGGATTTCCACTTCTTCTTCTTATTTTTTAATTTTAAAGATGTGGTATACAATTCAGGCTTAGGTATACAAATGTTCATTATGCAGGTACCATTGTTGATGAGGTGTGCCCCACCCCCACCCCAGCAGATTTCCACTACTGCCAATCCTGCCCACTCCATCCCCCATATTTCAACTTCTAAAACTTAAATATATTTAAAATTGAACTCTTAATCATTGCTCATTGCAAAAGAAAGAAGAAATAAATGAAAAAAACATAGAGAAAAAAAGAAAAAAAAACTGTTCCAATCACACACTTTCCCATCTTGATTGATAGTAACTCATTTCTTCTAATTTTTGGAACCAAAACTTGAAATTTCCCTCCATTTCTCTCTCTTCTTCTCAAAACCAATTGGTCAAATTTTCCTGTTGACAACACTTTCGAAAAATTCTGAATCTGACAACTTCTCACTTACCCAGTTACCATCCTGATCCAAACCATGATGAGCTTTTGCCTGCATTCTACAATAACATCCTAATTTGTCTCTGTGATTCCAGGCCAGTCACATAGCACACTTTCTTGAAATTTATTCACATCATATTAGTCACATCATATGAATCAGGCAAATCATGTCATTCTTCTTTCAAAATGCTTCATGTTACTCTTTGAGTAAAATATTAAGACCACACTGTGGCCTGCAAGTCCCCACATTATTTATCTTTTTTAAGTTGACTATTATGCTTCTTCCACTGCTATTTCTTTCACACTAGTCCACATTGAATTTTTGCAATTATTCAAACATTCCAGGCAAATCTCCTACTTTGAGTCTTTGTGCTGACTATTCTTTTCTTCGGACATTCTGCCTCTAGATATTTACAGTACACAACTTTATTCCTTAAGTCCTTGCATCAAACCTTTGCTTATAGGCCCTCCTTTCAGTTAAGTCAGATAGAATTACTCTATTCAAAACTTATATCCTCTCCCCAAATTCCACATATTCTGCTGTACTATACTCATCTAATGCATAATCCATTCATTTACTTATTTCTACTTTTATTTCTTGTTTGATATCATGACTCCGCAGGAGGTAAGCTCTCCACAGAAGGTAGGCAGCAATTTGTAGTCACAGATGTATCTCAAGTTCCTTCAATTGAGTATACATATAGTAAGCATTTCTTTTTTTTTTGAGTTGGAGTCTCACTCCATCACCCAGGCTAGAGTGCGCTGGCACATTCACGGCCACCCCAGCATTGACCTGCTGGGCTCAGGCAATCCTTTGACCTCAGCCTTCTAATTAGTCGGAACTACAGATGTGTGCTACCATGCCCAGTTAATTAATTTATTTATTTATTGTAGAGACAAGGTCTTGCCAAGTTGCCCAGGCTGGTCTTAAACCCGTGGACTCAGGTAATCCTCTCACCTCAGCCTCCCAAAGCGCTGGCATTATGGATTTGAGCCACTGCGCATGGCCAGTAGGCATTTAATACATACTTTTGGGGGAAAATGATTCAGTCAATGTCAACAGAATAAATTTAGAGTCAGATAACACGGGTTCAGAGTTATAACTTAACTTCCCTTATCTATTAAAACTGGCTTTGTGACCAGAAGAAAGTTACCTTAATCTCTCTAAATATATAAAATGAGATATTAATAGTATCTACCATACAAGATAGTTGCAAGTATTGAATGGAATTTTTTAAGCACTGTGTAAGCACACAGTAATATTATGTTAGTTTATTAGCACATTATTATTATTATAATTATCCAATTAAAAAATCAAACTACCTAAAACACTTTAAACATTTTGTTTTTTAAAGTAAATTTTTTCAAACTTGTATGAACATATTTTATTGCTAACAATCTGGACACTGCATTATATTCAGCAGCTAAAGAAAACCTTTCAATCTAAGATTGCATATTGTTTATTTTCTTTCTTTGGGGCTTGACACAGTGAGCATGTATTAGGTACTCACATTGTCCATTAGAATTAAATTCAGTTGAATTGGCTACAAAATAGGATCAATAGATAAATCACTTTTTCACTTGAATAATTTTATATAAAAATAAAATTCTTGATACTGCCTCGCCTCCAATATAAATAAGGAAAGTAAATCTCTCATTTCCAAAACCATAGAATACCTAGATTTAAGTAATTTCAACACCGATGTCTAATTTCAAGTTAATGCTTATAAGAAGAAGCATTAAATAAGGTTGTTCCTAAATTCTTTGGTTGATGTAAATAATAGAGGCGGTTGAGGTCAACTGAACTGCTGTACAGATACAGAGAGAAGCTGTTTGTCCAGTAAAGATAGATCAAAAGATTAAAGAGACTGCACGGTAGAATCACATGAGAAATAAATAAGATTTACATGTTGCTATTAATTCTATTTTGCTACTTTTTTAGAAACCATTTGAGGTAACTTGAAGATCACTGAGCGAAAACATTGTGTTGACAGTAATCAGGATTGATATTGCTGAAAAGTTACCTGCTTGTTTGAATAAATTTGGATCACATTTCATGCATGGAATTTCTTGCTTTCCTGCTATCTCTACATAGTCTTCAAGTATGATAATGTTTCTAAGCACTCAGTCATTGCTATTGTGTCTAAAGATGACATGAGCATTCTGGCTTCACTTTTTAATATTTACATGATTCTTCTTTCTCTTTGACAAGGCCTATTCATGTGGACTTCAGTTATCTCTTCCTTGTCTCAGACTGTGTTTAGGTTTAGAGACAGTTTTCATTATTGTTTTGCTACAGAGGAGGGTTCCTTTACAAAAAAGACAATGTGCCAATGAAGTGTTAGGGAACCTGCACTTAATTTAAAATGATTCAACCAGAGTAGCACAATATAAAAAGCTGAGGTGATTTAAGTTATGATCTAAGGCCAGTCATTTACTCCACTTCAGAGATAGTAGCTGGTAAGATTAATATATTTTGAATGAACCAAATAAATATTAGAAATTGGATCTCTCTGTCTGATTGAATTATTGGTAGTTGATATATGTAAAATGCCTAAATTATTTTATAGACAAACTCCAACCATGCATGAATAAGCTTAAGAATCTAGGGAAGCCAGTAAGAAGAAAACTGAAGTTTGATTCCTAAAATGTCTTATACTTAGCCATTGAATTGGAGTCTCACTCCGTCGCCCAGACTGGAGTGCAGTGACCGCTCCTGGTCACCGCAGCCTCGACCTACTGGGCTCCGGCGATCCTTCCACTTCACCCTTCCGAGTAGCTGGAATTACAGGCGCGCACTACAGCGCCCGGTTGATTTTTGATTTATTGTAGAGATGCGGTCTCGCCAAGTTGCCCAGGGGGGTCTTGAACCCGTGGGCTCAGGCAATCCACTCAGCCTCCCAAAGGCGCGGGATTACAGGCTGAGCCACTAATAAGGAAAATCACAGAATCCAGCTTCTGAAATATTGTCAGACGTGTCTCTGTCGACAATATTATGAAAGTTGTGTTCAGATATCCAGAACACCAAAGATATGGGAATTCTACTTGGAGCACAGGTTTTATGAAGTATTCTATGCCTTTTATTGTATATTTTCTTAATAAGTGTTTGCAAATATATAGAAGTTAGTGTGAAAACTGTATTTATTATAACCTAATAACAAGATTGTAGAGGCATATTACACTTCATCTATTTGAAACAATTTTGATTATCTACCAATAAAAGAGATTCAGAGTTGCCCATGTCAGAATTAGATCAGATTGTTTATGAAGTTGAGTAAAAATGATTTTTTTGAAAGGTAAGTATCCAAGGTCTAAGGAAAAGCATGTATATGAAGGAAATTTCTGATAAAATCAATCACTAGGGCTCATATGAAAAACATTTGTTTCATCCAAAGGTAGGTTGGATGAATGGAATTCTTTACTCAGTATAGTTCAATGGGTTTTAAATTAATCTAGTTTAGAATTGAATTAGGATTTTTTTGTCACTAGCTAAGATTGGAAAAGCGAGATTTTTTTTCACTAAAGGACAAGAGTCTTGAATAAAAGTTATAGATGTATATAATTAGAAATGTTAAGCTTAGCATGCCACAGTGACAGGAAAATGGAGTATTTGAAAGCCTGGTGCATAATGCTCATTTATTTTCTCTAATCACAGGAGTCATTTGAAGGATAAGTCATCTGTTCTTCAGGCACAAAGATGAGAAAGTTGTCCCCATCTTTAATTTTTTTTTGTTATATTTTCAGAAACAGAGTAATCTAGAAATCTGTCTTATAATAGGGAAAATATTCTAGAAATGAGAAAGTAGTGAAAAATTATTTTCAGAGATGTTTAAAATGACTTAAGAAAGGATTCCTGAAAAGAAGTGTCAAGTGTGATGGGAGTAATTCCCTTTGTGTTTCCTTGAATGTGCTGCACATTGTCACAGTCACAGATAGTTTTCATGTTCTTACTGTAAGCTTTTTGAAATGACAGGGTAGAATTCAAGAATGTCATTTTTTTTTTAACCATAGCAGTAACTATTTTTTTCATCTGATGAGTCAATCTTAGTATTTTCTTGAAAAGAGAAAAAGTGAGTTGAGCTGAGAAAATACAGAGAATAAACAATGAGGGGGGGATTATTATGTAAAGAATATAGCCAAGGTATATATTATTTTAGTTCGATTTTTATTCACATTGTTAGTATGTAACATGCTTTGATAGTGAATCTTTGCTTTGGAATTGGTAACATCAAAACAGATAGAAAGCAAAGGATATATCCATTGTGATATCTGTGTCTTCATCTTTCACATTTCTTTTGTGGTCATTATACATGCAATGATTTTATTGTATGTCATACTTAATGCAGAAGTTATCTTTATTACATATCTTATAAGTATTAAGAGATACTTCACCTGTCGTTGAATAAGCTTAATAAAATAGCACCTATATAGCATTCACTAAGAGCCAGACTATACTAAATTTATATTTCAAATATAAGAATGGTGTTATTATTTTATTCACTTTTGCATATGAGAAAACTGAAGCAACGAGAAGTTATGGAACTTCCCACAGTCCTCCAATCTGGACGGAACGGGAATAAGGATTCATTTCCATCCTTTCTGGATCCGGACTCCACCTTTTAAATAATAACTAAAATGTGAGTTCTGAGGTAGTAAAAAATAGTCTGAAAGGGAAAGAGTTAAAAAATATTCTCAGGATGGAGACAGTAAAAAATCATCTCTGGAATTCATCAGGGAAGGATCACAGACATTGAGAAAATCAGCCTTGTTAACCGAAAATAATACTACTCTCATTATAACTGTTCAGTGTCAAAATGACTCCCCTTTTTTGAGAGATTATTACTTTCTTACCAATACCTTCCTCAGTCTTGTTTTCCTACTTTCAATTCTTAAACATAAGTTAGTGTAATACCCAGTTGTTTGCCTCCACCACTTCATGACAGCAGCCAGTCCTGAGCTCAAATCTACTTCTCTTACTTCTGTATTAGAAACTGCAATCAATCATATCTGATCCTTCCCGTTGTTACCTTTCCTTAGAATCATTCATAATGAACCCAAAACTTGTAATCCTCTTACCCCTCACACAGAAGCTTCATGTACGTGTTGCATGCGGTCTACTTTGACACAGCAAGTCAATAAACCTATTTTGCTGGGTAATATTTTTGTTCCTGGTGATTCTTACCACACTGGGTTTAACAGTTCAGTGTTATAAAGCCTGACGACTAATGCACAGTTATTTCATAAATATACTTTGAGCACCTGCATTTCTCTCTTGTTATATAGAAACAAGTTATTTCATCTCTTTATGAGCCGGGCTCAGTGGCTCAGCCTGTAATCCCGCGCTTTGGGAGGCTGAGGTGGGTGGATTGCCTGAGTCCGTGGGTTCAAGACCCGCCTGGGCAACTTGGCAAGACCTCATCTCTACAATAAATTAAAAAATGAGCCGGGCGTGGTAGCGCGCGCCTGTAGTTCCAGCTACTTGGAAGGCTGAGGCGGAAGGATCGCCGGAGCCCAGCAGGTCGAGGTTGTGGTGGCCGGGAGTGGCCACTGCACTCCAGTCTGGGCGACAGAGTGAGACTCCAACTCAAAAAAAAATTTCTTTATGGTGCAGTTCCTGTACGAGAAAAAGAATAGTCTATTTATCTTAAGATTTTTTAATATTAAGTAAAGCTATGCATCTAAATTGACTATCAGTGCCTAAATTATGATGAGCATCCAGTAAATATTGAGTCATTAATATTATTTATATATAAAATTATATATCTTTCACATGCATTGTTTCAAAACCGATTTGAAATAGAGCAATCATATAGCTATAGATTGATATATTTTGGTAGAAAGATATGGATATATAGATAGTATATTATATTATAAAGGAGGAAAGAAAATAAGGGTAAATGTTACAGCAATAAGATAAATTCAGAAAAATATTGCAAAAAAAGTACTTTATAAGATTATTTTCAATTAATTAAAAAGGGCTATATAGTCAACTAATCTTTCAGTTTATATTCTCCCTCTTATGTTTACTCAATTTGTCCAATTAGAGTAATTCTAACTTCTGACATTTAGAAATATATGGTAAATTCTTCTAAACATTTTATTATATGCAGTCATTCATTTGTTCACTCACCAACTCTTCATTGGCTCTAAATACAAGCTGAGACTGTATTGCAAAAGTACTTTGGGGTTTATTCTACTTTGACAAATATTACATATTGTTTAGGAAAGTGTTTTCTTTTAATTTTCTCTTTCTTTCTTTCTTTCTTTCTTTCTTTCTTTCTTTCTTTCTTTCTTTCTTTCCTTCCTTCCTTCCTTCCTTCCTTCCTTCCTTCCTTCCTTCCTTCCTTCCTTCCTTCTTTCTCTTCCTTCCTTCCTTCCTTCTTTCTTTCTCTTCCTTCCTTCCTTTCTTTCTCTCTCTCTCTCTCTCTCTCTCTCTCTCTCTCTCTCTCTCTCTCTCTCTCTCTTTCTCTCTTTCTCTCTTTCTCTCTTTCTCTCTTTCTCTCTTTCTCTCTTTCTGAGTCTCACTCCGTTGCCCAGGCTGGAGTGCAGTGGCACATTCACAGCCACCCCAGCATTGACCTGCTGGGCTCAGGCAATCCTTCCACCTCGGTCGTCCGAATGACCGGAAGTACAGGTGCAGTGCCCGGCTATTTATTTGTTTGTTTGTTTGTTTGTTTATTGTAGAGACGAGGTCTCACCAAGTTGCCCAGGCTGGTCTCTAACCATGGGCTCAAGCAATCCACTAGCCTCTGCCTCCCAAAGTGCTGAGATTACAGGCTGAGCCACCGAGCCCGGCCTGGAAAGTTGTTTTCTAAGTCTTTTGATAACTCTACCTTTTTATTCCTAGAAAAGTAATATTACAGTGTTTTATTATGGACTAGAAGGAAGCTGGCTGTGAAAGTGAGACTTTTGTTTCCCTCACTTTTCAATAAGAGCATAAACATTTTTTATATCAGCTATTGAGGGTCAAAAATAATTAATTTAAAAGGTCTCTGTGGGATACAAAGAACTTTTTGAAAAAAAAGTAAGGTATAAAAGACTGCAATATCTGTTAAAATTTATAAATAAAAATTTTGTAGCACTTAAAAAATAAATATAATTTAGAGTCCCATCAATAAGAAATAAATTTAAAATCTTGTTTAGAATGGTAGTTTAATAATTACCTCAAAGTTTATTACTATCTAGAAATCTATAATATATACTTAGGAGTCAACATGAAGAACACCAATATTTTCCAGAATAACTTTTTTCCTCATCATCAAAGTGCAATACCATATTGCACTCCTTTTTTCCTCATCATCAAAGTGCAATACCATATTGCTTTGGTATTGAAATTTCTCAGATGATAAAACATTCACAATGGAAAAATTACATTTGGAGGAGAGCATGGAGAAGGTTGAATGAAAGTTTAATATTAGTTTTCTTTTGTCTCTTAAGTAAGTTTTCTTTTCTTTTAATTTATATTTTATTTTGAAGATGTGGGGTACTATTCAGGATTAGGTATAAAAACTGCACATCATACAGGTAAAGTTTGGGTATCCCTTTGGTCCCCACTTTGCCTGGTTTGAGATCAGGTACCCTTATTGATGTTTTTTCCCCCCTCCCAAATTCCAGGAGTGTCCTGCTACTGCCAATTCCTTTCTTATAGTATTGTGGTAAATTCTCAGGGTCTGCTTATGAGTGAGAATATGTGGTATGCTGTTTTTTGTTTCTGTGATAGATCACTGAGTCTTATAGACTCTAAAGCCATCCAAGTTACTGTGAAGTTCATATGTTTGTCCTTTATGGCTGCATAATAGTCCATCGTGTATAGGTAACACATTTTTTTTTATCCAGTTCAGTTTCAATGGGTAGCACAGTTGGTTCCATGTTTTTGACATTATGAATAGAGCTGCAGTAAACATGCATGTACAGGTATCTTTTCTGTAGAGTGATTTATTTCCTCCAGGTATATTCCTGGTAGGGGGATTGCTGGGTCATATGGAAGGTCAATTTTTACTTCTTTTAGAAATTGCCACACTTGTTTTCCATAGAAGTTGAACTAGTTTGCATTCCCACCAGCAGTGTATAAGCATTCCCTTTTCTCTGCATCCTTGCCAGCGTCTATTGTGTTTGTTTTGTCTCTTTAAGTAAGTTTTCTAATTAGTATTTCTCTGTCTCACTGTCCCTCTGTTTCTTTCTCCTCACTTTGTGTGCACTGGTATTTTCTCTTTCTCTCTCCTTCTCACTTTTTTTCATCTATCCTTTAATTGTATATTGAGTACAGGGTATAGAGTTAATTTCACCCCTTTGCTAAGGACACATTTTTACAATTGATTCTTGCCAGACCCTCATTGTGTTTATGATTTATTCTTTTTATCTGCATTCATCCCTGTAACTAAAGCTCTTCCTGTATGTAAACAATCTTTTTGTATGTTGAATGGCTATTCTTTCATTTGTGTCTGTTATTGAAACATAAAAATATAAAATGCTTAGTGTTATACTTATGTAAATGTATACATAGATTTATGCTGCTTACTACTTGTTTTGTTTTGCTTTTAACTTGGAATCATTCTTCAAAGACCTATCACTTTTAGTATGCACACATCTAAACCATTGCTTTTGACTTATGCATATTTCTGTATGGTATGCACCCACCACAATTCAGCTTATATTTCACTACATTAAATATAAAAGAGAAATATTAACTTAAAAATATTAACTTTGATGATTTAAGATAATATATAAACTTTTATGATACTTCATGATCTACTAAAGATAATCAGTAAATGGCAGTGAATATAAGTTCAAGACAGTGTAATAAACAGTGACTCTCATCAAATTTCAACTTGACTACTATCATTTGAGTAACCTTGAAATGATTTAACTTATTACAGCTTAAATATTCTCTCATGTTGAAAGTGTGTAAAATCGACTTTTGGTGTTATTGGAGGATTAAAGACAATGGTTATAACTGCTAAAATTGTACATGACATATTAGATATGTTTAATGTTAATTTTAAGAAAGAGAGAGTCTTGGGTACAAGTTATATGTTCTGTTAGCATCACAGTGGCTAGCATGATTCATAGAACAGAATATAAAATGAATAAATTTGATGATTGATTAATGGAAATACAGAATAGTTTCTGAAGAACCGAGTTGGTAAAATAAGACATGGTATAAAAATTCAATTTTTATAACAGATTGCATTTATTATTTCCAAGTATGTGTCAGGGACTTTCCCAACCACTTTACATTGTAATATCTCAAACATATATCACTGAACCCAACATGGCAGAGGCTATTATTACCTCTTTTTCACAACTGAGCAATCGAAAACCTAAAATGCTAAATTTTGTTCCTCAAATAATGGTCCTGTCAATAGTTGAAATGGAGAACTATATGATGTACATATAGTCTGGCTGAAGGCAAATTAACTTAATATTAATATGTGATTACATAAACTTATGATACTTGTATACATTTACAGAATGGGCCCAAGATTTAATTCCTGAAACTACATTTAACACAAATATGACTCCTTTATAGGTATGAGAGAAGAAAGGAAAAAAGAGAAGCAGTCTGTTGGTGAAAGTCTTTACTTGGGTGTCCAGGTTAAGAAGTCTAAACTGCATCTGGTTAGTGGGAAGTTATTAATGGTGTTAAGAAAAGAGTGTAGTCATAAAATTTGACCTGTTGTAATAGTAATTCTGAAGCTTGTATATAGGATGAATTAAAAGAATAAAGTACTGGAATTTGGGTGGTTAGAAAATTATTTCAAAAATGTAGATCGAAGGAAGGCACTGGTGCCAAAAAACAAATATAAATTTTGGTGTTATATTTTATTTTAAAAACACTTGGTACTTTATCATGTGAGGATGCTAAATATGATCTTCCACTTGGACAACAATGTAAATAGTATTACTTTCCAATGAAATAGTCAATAGAAACTTGGAGGAAAATTGAATAAGCACTATGATGTGATATCCATTGAGTAGAGTTTTCATTTAAGGAGTTAGCTATAACTCTCCAAAGTTATGAGCAAACATTTACTTTTGGTATTCAACAGATTGGTAAAACACATAGAGGTGATTGGGACCACTCTAAAAGAATATATAAAACCCAAGATTAAAATGAGTCATCTGAAATATACATGAGGTGGTCATAAAAACCCATACACAGGGTTTATATGCATCATCTCTCCTGAGGAATTTCTTCCAGTTACTTGAAAATTCTTATATTCTAGTTTTAAGTCATTGTTTCTTGCCAAACAAATCAAAGTGTCATAAGATACTGTGATGCAAGATCAAGGACAACATTACTATTCCTAGCTATTGATTCCCAGAATACTTTATCACTGAATCAAATAAGAACATGGGCTGTCTTTTGGTTAGACTTCTCTTTATTTTAACATTAGACATAGTGAAAGGACAAGAAGGAGGGAAAGAAGGGAGGAAGGGATCAGGTCAGGAGAAAGGGATATGGGAAGAATTTGCTCATCTTTTGGATTTAGTCACTAATGCTGTAGGGAAAAAAGCTGCAGGGTTTTTTGTTTGTTTTTTAGTCAGGGATTCAGTAACATAAGCATGGAACCAGCAAAGCTAAAGGAGCACCTCATAACTGTCCATCCTAAAAACACATGTAAAAAATAAGCTCAATTTGAACAAGGATGGACACTAATTAAATCTTGGATTGTGCCGGACTCCATGGCTCAGCCTGTAATCCCAGAACTTTGGGAGGCTGAAGTAAGTGGATTGCCTGAGCCCACAGGTTCGAGACCCGCCTGGGCAACTTGGCGAGACCTCATCTCTACAATAAATCAAAAAATTAGCTGGGCGTGGTAGCACGCGCTTTTAGTTCCAACTACTTGGAAGGCTGAGGTAGAAGGATCGCTGGAGCCCAGCAGGTCAAGGCTGCGGTGGCCGGAAGCGCCCACTGCACTCCAGTCTGGGCGACAGAGTGAGACTCCAACTCAAAAAAAAAAAAAAGTAAATCTTGGATTCCTTCAATCTTTGCCTTAAACATCTTATGATTTGCTCATCACTAAGTCAAACTAAAGAATCTCCATATGATTTGGCACAATTTGGCAAAACTATTTCTTCTGAAAGTAGCTGAATCAAATTGTGACTTGGCAGAAAGAAATATAGTAGCTATGATTCCATTTGACAAATGATACTACACTGCTCTTCACTACCAAATTTTATTCTGGTATTAAAACTAGTCATGGAGAAATTGACTCTGAATTTATTTCCCTCCAGAATGCACTTGGATAAGCATGTTACATTTCTCTGCATGGTCAAATCCTAGACTTACAGAATTGCATGTGTTCTCACACCACTCTATTTATTTAATTAGTATTGACAAATAAAAATGGTGTACAACACAATGTTTTGAAATATATGTACATTGTAAATGGCTAAATCAATCCAATTAACATATCTATTACCTCACATGCTTATCATTTTTGTGCATAAGAACATTTAAAATCTACTTACGTTTATGATACTTTGGTGTTAACTATAGTCACCATGTGGTAAAATATATCTGTTAACTTTATCATGCCACTTATTAATTAAAAGATGTCAAAGATTTGAATGAGTCAAACATTTTTTTTGTAGGCACATCTTCAAATGAAACAAAATTTGAAGTATTGCGTGCTTGCTTAGGTAGTCATCTGTAACATTTGTCAACATATCTGATTCTGTGTCTCTGGGGAAAAAGTAGCACCGCATGTTACGAATCATTGCTGGCAGTCATTGCTTTGCTAGACTCTGGTGTTGGCATGTGCTCTTTGAGCTTTGGCTTTCGCCATGCTTCCTGGCTTTGGTCCCCTCCCCCACCTTGGAGAGGTGAATCTTCTCTTTCTCTCTCTAATTTTCTTTTAAATAAACGATATTTTCTAATCTAAAAAAATAATAATTACTGGCAACATTTAGATATATTGTCAGCAAATCTCTGTTAATACTACTGGCATATATATCTTGCGTATGACTCTGAATGTAATCAGCTTCATTAAAGCCAAGACCTTGAATTATTTTCAGTATTAGCGATGTTGTTTTTTTACAAAATGGGAGCAAAATGTCATTTTTATCTATGTATAGATATTTCTTAGATTGCCAAAGTAAAATTCATAAAGAATTTGATTGAACCTTAAGTAGAAGTTTTTTCTTCCATTTTCAGAAGAAGAGAAAAGTCTCCTTCTTAGAAAAAATTGACTTGAAGGAGTTTTCCTGTAGCAAGGTGTAATTAGGAGACTGTTTACATGGAGCAATGGGCTTCAAATTGTAGCGTGCATAAGAATCACCTGGTGGGCTTGTTAAAACCAACTGTTGGGTTCCACCCCGAGATTCTACTTCAGTAGGTTTGCGGTGAGACACAAGAGTTAGCATTTTGATACCCACTTAGGCAATGTGCTGATTATAATAATGCTTTATTCTTTATTTAAAACTCTGCATTTAGAATTGTATATGATGCTGATAGATGACTAGCTCTTTTGACCGAAATGCTACTCTCGAAGAAATTAGATAAACTACATGAACTTCCTATTGTAATGAAAAAGATTACACAGTCTTATTACTTTCTTTTTTAGACAGAGAATTGCAGACACTTGAAAAATGCAGTCTATTATTCTAAAGAGTACATTAAAATCAAAATGTGGAAATAACATCGAAAATAGGCAGAACTTTCATAGGTATTGATAAAAATAAAAAATTCATGCAGATTAAACTAAAATATGGTATGCATGCTGCCGTCCAACTCTTTAGTCATGTCAAATAAATATAATCTCATTAAAATAACTTAGAGAAAAATTAAGTTATAGTTTTTGTTTGTCAAATTGGACCCTCGAGTTTTTTTTAATCCACTGGTTATTAATTTTTCATTTAAACATAAGACTAGAAGAATAATAAATATTTTCAATGTGATATACAAAGGGGGACCTCCAAAAACAGAAATTTATTCTTTATTTAAAACTCCGCATTTAGAATTGTATATGTTGCTGATAGATGACTAGCACTTTTGACCGAAATGCTACTCTCGAAGAAATTAGATAAACTACATGAACTTCCTATTGTAATGAAAATATTTATATATACCAGATTTGAAGATGACACAGTCTAATTAATTTCTTTTTTAGACAGAGAATTGCAGACACTTGAAGTTTCAGTCATTGTCAAAGTAGAATCTGTTGGACACAATACAACTATTGAGATGCTTTTTCTACTGCTCGGAACAGTTCTTGAACTTGTCAAGTTTGATATATTTTAGTGCGTCTGCCATTTTTTGTTTCACCTTTTTCACAGCAGCGAAATGTTTCCTTTTGGGGAGTTTTTTTTTCATCTGGAGAAACAAAAACAAAATAGTCACTCGGGGTGAGATTGGGTGAATAAGCAGAGTGGGGTATGGGAGTATGTCTTGTTTAGTTAAAAAGTGCTGAACATGCAATAAGTTGTGGGCAGGTACTCTAGTAAATCACCTATCATGAAATGGGTAAACGCACTGAAAGAATCTCAAAAAAAAAAAAAAAAAAATCACTGAAGTCAAACGCAGTCTCTTTAACAGCACTAGCTGCTATATCAATGTCTGTGGGTTCCTAGAACACTTACCCAGTTGGGTGAAACCTTGTCCTACAAGAAGTTTACCCACCAAAAAAAAAAGATAATGATAATTCCATTTTGTGGAGGTTTCCCTTCATATGTATATGAATTTTCATAATCTACTTTTAGCTAATACTACTTAAAAACTTCAAGTATAAGCTGTCATATTCATTTTACTGTTTTCAAAACTCCTGGTGCCTAAATCTCAGCACGAACTGTAATGTTTCTCATAGAATGAAGAATCTACTTCTCTTCAATGTTGAGGTTGGCCTATGTTTGGCATCCTAATGTTGCTACCTTTGGCCCTCACTGAGCTCAGTTCATATGTACTTCTCAAGGTGAAATATGGCTATAAAAGTGCTGGGAGGGACTGGTTCTAAAAGTTTCCATCTCAGGACTCAGAACACCTTTCTGAGAGAATAAAGTACCTTCTCCACTAATGCTTGAAAACATAAAATTATCTTACCATTTTTTTCTTTCCTCCTGTATAATCCACAACTTATATCTTCCCATCTAGTGAAGGCAGAATGACTATACTCAGAAATGTTCATACAATCATTCGTCCTTTTTATGGAAGATTGCTTTTGCAAATCCAAAGGTGATTTTCAACCTGACTTATTATTTGGAACTTTATGCATTAAAAACAAAAAGAAAACAAATGATATGTCTAGTAGATAAGTGCAATAAAGTAAATGTAAAGTCAATATCTAAGTGCATGTGTTCATGTGCATTTTTTTTAAGGGAAGAGTGCATATATACTGTTTTCCTCAGACATTCAACAAGAACTATGAACCAAAATAAAACTTAGAACCAGTTTGTGGGATGGGTGAAACTTTTGGGGACATGTAATAATAATTTTTGAAATGAGGAGTCCGCACAGAGGACAACAAGGGTGCTCCAAAGATACAAAATAAACTGACATCATGGAAGGCAGGGAAGAAGAGAGTTTAAGGCTGAGGAATCCAGTTAGATGAACAACATGGTAATAGCTGCTGTTGGGAGCATTTCCAGAGTGCTGCTATTAAGGTTGTCACCTTCAGCGTGAGTTACCTCAGGCAATGTTGTCAATGAATACAGCCTCCAGGGAGAACCTCTAGTCACAGCGGTGGAGGAAGATGACAACCTAAAGGAAGCAGTGGAAGATGCAGAAACTCTCACTGGCTCCCCATGGCAAATAAATAATTGAGAACCAGCCTCACCATTCGGGAACATTTATCTGGCCTGATTCTGCCTTGTCACTTCCAAACATTCTCATTTATCACATGTTGCTACCGTACCTCAACATTGCTTCTCAAATTATTTGTGGTTAAAAAGGAAGGGTTAGGTTTTCTCTCCACATCCATCATGGGCCAACACTTTTGTAGAAAACCAACTGAATTAAATAAGAAGAAAAAATGAAATTTTGAAAAATGCATATAAAACGCAAACTTCATAGACATAAAAGTGCTCTGTCAAAGTGCTGTGAGAGTTTCAAAGTGCTGACTTTCATTGTCTCTTTTTATCTCACTGAAGTATGGTAACATTAGCACTGGTTCACAGATTACTCTGGAAGTCACACTAACCAGCACTTTTTAAAAAATGATTCAGTTTAAATGCCTGTTGAACAGCATTTCTCTAACTCTTCTGAAAACACACTATTCTTTTGCCCCATCCCACTTGTTCAGTCTGATGATTCACCTCCTTATCTCAAACTATTGTCTACATGGAAAGGACTTCCTTACAACTTAACCATTCATCTTGAATAGACTCTTCTCCCTTACTTTGTATTTGCTTCCTCAAATCCACCTACCTTTCACATGTCAAGATAACTCTCTTCATCCATGAAGCTTCTTTGTATTTCACCACTCAGAATTAATATCTTACATTGCTGCTTACCTGTATTTTTCCCTATCATTTAAAGGGGGCACATAACATCATTGAGGGTACCTGATTACAAACCAGGTGAAGTGGGGACCGAAGGGAGGTCCAAATGTTACCTGTATCATGACTACTTGTGTAACTAATCCTGAATTGTACCCCACACATTTAAAATAAAAAATAACAATAATAAAAAGACTGTAGTCCTAAACAACAACAAAAACCAATTTACTTTAAAATAACCATTCATGCATTTTCCTATCTACTAGTTTTAATGAAATGAAAAGTATGAAGAGCATTACACCCAGGAGCCACAGAATGATTGTCTGCAGAAATAGATTAAACCAAATAGAAAGAATTGTCAAAATCTAGTTGGTGCCTGAGGAGGATCCTGTCTGATTAAACATGGTCCCTAAAGTCAGCATGAAAAGCATTATCTGTTGACTCAATCCCAGGGGATCTTTTGAATGTGTTGCATTTCAGGTTGATTCTACATAGCTCAAATGAGTATTATCAGAAGACAGAATAGCAAATTCCCACTAAGGATCATGTTGGGGTTGAAATTCTAGAAACAGAAATTTTAGGTTTTACCTGACAGTAATTGAATATCTTAGCCATCAGAATGATTAAGTGACTTAATTTTTTATTACTCTTATGTATACATGCCTGCAATTAATATTATAACTGTAATGATACGATTGAAAATATCAGCACAGTCATTACTTTAACAAATGTTCTTTGTATTGATTTTAGTGTTTACTCACATGTGATCTGAGGCTTTTTCATTTCCATAAAATCTATGGAGTCCTTTTAACTTATTTATATTTATCGGATACTTACAAAATATTATTAAGAGCAGTAATATGAAAAGTTAGAGCTTCAACGGTGAGAATGTATCGCAACTTGGCTCCATTTCCTGCATTGCATTTCACTGAGCTCAGATTTCCATTTTTGTGATTAGTACACACTGGTAGACTAACGGCTGTGCAAGTTGCTCTTCATTTTCAATCATAACTGTAGCTCCCCATGAAGATATATAATTAAACTGGGTAGTGCAATCTGATTATCTGTCAAATACAAATGAGTCACCCTGCTACCTTCAAATACTAGTTCACTGTGTCTACGATGAATTAAAGCACTTTGGTCCTGGATGCAAAAGTGATAATAAAATCTCCATTCAGTCGGCACATATTTATTGAATGCCTGCTGTGTGCCAAGCAATCTAATATTTGAAGAGCAGTTTTCAGATAAATTTTGCATAATTTCTTCGACTGAGCCTCAGACCGTCGCACTAATCCATGGAAGTAGAAATGTTGGTCTCAATTTATAGATGAGGAAATAGTTTGTGGGGAACGTGATTTAATGGGGATCACATGGTTTGACATTATGTAGTTATGAATAAAATTCAGAACTTCCGACTCATCATTATTTAGTCCTTTCACTACAGTATGCTTTTTCTTCAAGAATAAGATGCTCTGTGCATGGTAATAAAGGTCTGATATATCCTTTGTGTGAATTTCTTTATCCTCAAACTGCTTGTAATTATGGAAAATCTATTTTCTGCTCCTAGAGTATTAGCCCTGTGGGAGTCCAGTGAAAGTCATGTATCAAAGATCTTTAAAATGAAATAAATAGAAGCTACAAACATTTCTGCAGAGGATAACCCACTTGAACCTATGGTGAAAGAATGTTTAATAATACTAGTAGTTATGTTTTTACTGAATTAGTAATGTTTCTCAGTATTAGCTCAAAAATAATGTCTAGCAAGATATGTAAATTCTTACATATATTCCAAATGTGCACACATTGCTTTGTAATTAATCCTTTAAATATTCCTCATATAAGTTTCCTCATGTTATAGTCAAGAATATTGTTTAAGAAAAGGTAATAGGATAAGCAAGTGATCCGCTGCAAAGTCCATATGTTTGCCACTATGTCACTGCCCTTTAATAAATGTACTAAAGATACATATATATTCCACTTCAATGTAAACTACAGAAGGACTGTGCTTTTATCTGTTTTATTCATTATTGTATTTTTAACCCTGAAATAATATGTGGCATCTTGTATGCACTTAATCAATAGTTGCAAAATGAATCAACTGTTTTGAAAATAAGTCTATTTTCATCATTCTCCTTACTTGATTGCATATATGTCTGTGGTATTAGAAACCAAAATATATATTTGATCCCTATGACAGTTAGCTCATTGTACTCCATGAAAATATGGGATACCATGCCCACAAGCATGCCTCCTGTTCCAACAGCCATCTTTAAATAGAACCATTACTATCCACCAGTGGCACTGACACAATTGAAAGTACACATGCCTGATCATAATGTCAGGACTTTGCAGATATGCAGAATAAAAAGCAACATATATAAAAGTGTCTAGCCTAGTGCTGGACATAGAGAATGTTCAATAACCATTAACTGAATTTACATTTGATATTGTATCTCAATAAAGGACTCTTGTGTGTGCATAATGTACCTAATTACTATGAAAGTAAGACCAAATGTCCTTGTACTGCACATGAGTATTTAATAGTATTTGAAGGAACTCTTGAATGTAGTGGTCAAGCTAATAAAATTTGTAGATATAAAAACCTTGGTTTAGATTCTGACTTCGCCAATTACCAGTATTCTAAACTTTGGCAATGTACTCAATCTTTCTAAGTAACTTTTTCTTTCAACCTTAAGATAATAATAGCAACTTTACAAGGTGGTAGTGAGTAGTAATTAATACACTTGCATTGGAAGGTCACAGGAAGAGTTGCGTGATGAAAGGAGGGCAGGTCCAAATCTGCTATGATAGCCCAGTTGATTTTACTTTCTTAAGTCAGAGACCAGTAAGGCCACTTTGCTCCTATAGATCTATATATGACATTGGTTTGAATCCATATTTCTAAGTCCATAGAAATCCAAATATCTCTCCATGGTTATTGAGGATTTGAAGGTTCTCATTTCATGGTGACTTCTGCATCTAGAAAGATGCTTCCATGTTTTTAAAAAAATTGACTGAAATGAGAAAATTAAGAGCTAAAATTCTACTCACTCTTCATAATACACACTCATACAAAGTACTGCTGTACATAAAATTCTATCAAACAGTATTGGGTGCTACAGAGAAATCATTTCTAAAAAGGAAGAGTCAAGCAATATGGCAAACTTCATTGTTGTATTACTTTAAGAAATTGTCACCATGACCTATCTCAGTCTTCAGCAACCACCACCCTAATCAGTCAGCAGCCATCAACATAGAGGCAAGGTCTTTCACTAACAAAGATTACAGTTCACTGAAGGTTCAGATTATTGTTAGCAATAAAATATTTTAATTAAGGTATGTACATGCATTTTAGACATAATGCTACTACAACTTAATAGATTGCAGTATAATATAAATATAACATTTATGTACACTGGGAGCCAAAAAAATTGTATGACTTGCTTTATTGAGATATTCACTTTCTTATGGTGATGTGATACTGAACCTGCAATATTGCCAAAGTAATACCTTTCTCCCTCTTCTCTTTAGATGTGGGGTACAATTCAGGGTTAGGTATACAAATGTTCATTATGTAGGTACCCTTATTGATGAGGTGGGCCCTCCTCCCCCCCCAGGCAGTTTCTCTCAACTGCCAATCCCATCCCCCCTCCCCTGGCAGTTTCCCACTACTGCCAGTCCCTTGCTCAAGGTCCGCTTCATACAGAACCTGAGACAGAGCAGGGATAGAACTCGGCTTCCCTCACATACTTTAACCACCAGATTTTGCAGCAAACACTCCGGTTAGAGACATCCTACAGACCTAAACCTTGAAAAACCTCATTAAGATAAGCAATGTTTCACCATAAAATCTTGCTTGGGATGATAGCTCTCACCCAGCCCTCACCCACATGCATACAAGGACCGCAGTGTATCCAATCACAACTATTGCTTTACTATAATTCTAAAATCCTCACCCTAGAAAGGGCTTATCTGCCATTTATTATACATGTGATGTATGAAGAAATATGTATTTACACTATACCTGTGTGATGAGAACCTCTCCCTAATCATGCTAACAAATGTCATGCTTTGACCCTTATATGTGCTCCCTTATTTAATAAAAGACTACAGACAGCCCCACATCAGGGAGCCAGATGGAGAACTCTTCCTCCTGAACTGTCTATAAACCCCCAATAAAGCTATGTTTGGGAATTTGTTTGGTCTCATGTCAATTTCTGTCACATGAGAGTCTAAGAACCTATGATTGGAAACAAACCCATATGCATAAATACTAGCATTATAATAAATTAGAATAGGCTGCTGCTGCTGTAATTGTATTAGAGAAAAATTTCTGTTTAAAAAAAAAGGCTCAATGGCTCCTCACAGTAAAATTTACTACCCTTTCATCTCTGTCTAATGAAGTCATTGGAACAGGAGGGATGGGGACTGATCGGCCTCCTTCCATTCAGGTTGATATGAGTATATGTAGAGAAAACATATCTTTTATTATCTTCTTTGGACCCAGAATAACATATAACATCTTTGCACATTTAATTTGTGAGAACTAGTTACATGACCTCAACTTGAAAGAATACCAAAACTACAACTTATCTGTGTGCTCAGAAATAGAAAACAAAAGTTTGATCAGCAATGACTAGAAAAGCAAAAAGCCAAAGAGCAACAGCAATAGCAAAAACTGGGATATGCATAGTCCTTCAAATCCTCTACTCCTCAGCAATTTTGTCACATTTCTTTAGTTAGTTTGCTCTTTTTCTTCTTCTTTTTTTTTTTTTTTATTTTTCATGTTTTTCACTGTCTCAAATTTCGAACTCCCTTCTTTCTTTCATCCCCAGATTACCATAGAGAAAATAAGACAAAGCAAAACAAAGCAAAAAACCTCCAAGTAAAAGTTTACCTATTTCTTACTGCTATATATAAAAAATAGTCCTAGCCGGGCTCGGTGGCTCAGCCTGTAATCCCGTGCCTTTGGGAGGCTGAGGTGAGTGGATTGCCTGAGATCGCGGGTTCGAGACCCGCCTGGGCAACTTGGCGAGACCTCATCTCTACAATAAATCAAAAATTTGCCAGGCGTGGTAGTGCATGCCTGTAGTTCCGGCTACTTGGAAGGCTGAGGCGGGAGGCTCGCCGGAGCCCAGCAGGTCGAGGCTGCGGTGGCCGGGAGCGGCCACTGCACTCCCTCTGGGCGACAGAGTGAGACTCCAACTCAAAAAAAAAAAGAAAAAAAAAATAGTCCTGTGTCTGACTCTTTCTCACTTTTGCTTCTGTTGCATTACAGTAATTGCCCATTTTCCATTTCAGGGACAATCATTTTAATGGACAACATGTCACATCATTATACCCCTTGACCAATAGACATATCCCATTAATGTTCAATCATGCCAGTGTCCCCCATTTTTGCACTGACTACACATCCTTCTCAAATTATCCTCTCATTTCTCCTCTCTCCTTCATGCTCTAACAAAGTATTTTGAGAGGATAATCTGTAGTGTTGTCTTTGCTTGTTCATGTCTTGGTACTCTTCAACCCACTTCCCTCTGGCTTCTGCCCACCACACTCTCTGAAAGTTGTTATTTCTAAGCTTCCATTGATTTTTGTTATTAAAGCCAATCGATTTGTCATTTCATGTGTTATTTACACTTCATTAACTTTCAATACACTTGAAAATGCAATCCTATTTGAAACACCATCTTTGCTTGACTGTTCTCACATTCTACCTCTTATTTTCATCTTAACCTTCAGGCCCATTCTCGGTTCTTCTTTTGTTGGTAGGAGTTTAAATATTGAAGCTTTTGAACTTCACTTCTAGTTCCTGTTCAATATTTCCTTTAAAGAAAACTCACACTGAATATATCCAAAGGCAAATTCACAATTTCCTCTTCTTCCTTAAAATCTACATTTCTTTCATATTCTTCCATCTCAGTAATTTACTCATTTGCTCAAACTAGAAGTCTGAAAGCCAGTAGGGTGCTTTGTCTTCATAATCTGTCAAATCAAATCAGTTATAAAATCCTGCTAATTTTAAACTTGTCTTATTCTTTTCATATTAATAGAAACTACCATAATTTTCTCAACAACACTTGAAAAGTATAAAATCCTTCTGATTTCCTTGAGTCTAACACTAATTACTCTATTATTTTTTTCCACCCAGCACTCAGAATGGTCTCCCCAAGGCACAAATCCAATCTTCTCTTTCAGTTGCTTAAAACTTTTTACTTTTAGATGAAAGAGCACACCCATTTATTTCATCTACAAGGCCTTTCATTGTCTGGCTCTATCTTCCAGTTTTATGTTGGACCATGATCCCCTCCCACTCCATTGCTTTAAACAAAATTGTCCTTTTTCTGTGCCTCGAACATATCCAGCTCCTTAAAGCTCCAGGGATTGTCGAACATTTTGCTCCCTTTGCTTGAACATTTAGCTCTACCTATCCCAACTCTTACTAGGATAACTGTTACTAATTTTCTGTCCTGAGGTCAATTCTTTTTTTTCCCCCCCAAAAAAGTATGGCACATGTTGCTTTCTCTTTGAGTAATTGATTCAAACCCTTATCAAATTAGCATCATATTCTTACATTTGGTCACTTCAAGAAAATGTGTATCATGTAATTCAGAGATGCTTATGGATACAATTATGTGGTATGAGTTATGCTATTATGTTCCTGTTGAAGGGAACTATCTTTGAACAATACAATTATAATTATTAAACGTTTCTGTTTGTATTCCTATTTCTCAATTGTTAACTCCTCTCTCAGTCCTTCTGCTCAATGTCAATTCTATTATTCTCACTACTTCAGATTAAACAAAAATAATTTCTTATCAAATGTTTATATTTGTTAATTAGCAAATTTCATTGGTATTGGGAATTTATTAACATTACAATGTTTTAAACTACATTTTATAATATTTGATTTACTTTTATCTCAAGATAGTTTCTGAGATGAGTTTTAGAGGAAATAGAATAGCATTGCATTTGCTAGTCTGATTTTTCTCATCTAAAAGAACTTCTCTTGAGAGAGCAGTGGAGAGTTCAATAGCATTTGATACAAATTATGTGATGGCATTATTCCTTTACATCAAGCTCTCTTAGCACATTTTACCATCAATAACAGATAAATCTATTGAGTGCATAGTCTTTTTTACAAGCAACTTTATTTAAACTTAAAAGATCTGAGAAACAAGTGCTTTTATTACCATCTAATGAAGAAACTGATGGTTAAAAAGAATATCTATCTTGCTTAAAGTCACAGAACTAGTAAATGGGGCCAGAATATAAAACTAGAATGTGTGACAGCAGGACCCTTTCTCCTACCTGATAAGTTACATGGCATTTTATTTTACTATACAGCATACCCAAATGACATACATTAGATATTATGTAAAAGGAAATTTTGCCTGACTTTCAGAAGAAGTTTAGACCCCAGAAATATAAAACAAATTTACAATTTTTTGTTTTTTCTAGAATTTTATGAAAATGATGATCAGACTTATTAAACTTCCATTAACTTAGTCTCAATTATAAAAGTGGTACAAATATATTGTAAAGAAGCATTCTAAAGTTTACGAAGTTTTTTGTGATATAAATATTCAGAGTCCCCTCAGTAAAATCCCTTTCAGATTATTGCCAGTGACTCATATCAATCTATCCTGCCTACTCAAACATTTTTTATTGTTGTTTTGCTTCTTGGCCTATATTACTCATCCCAGATTGTTATTAATAACTGTCGATCTCTCTAGCCTGTAGAGATTCTTAAGATGTTCTATATTCTCTAGGAATTCAAGATTCCTCTGGGAAAGTAAGAGTATGTAATATCCTTCTAGTCAAAAAAACTTCATGCTTAGACTTAAAATTCAATATGAATTATACTATTTATATCATGTTATTTATGATTGCCCATGATGTGGTAGAAAACTTTAGAAAGAGTTTTCAATATTTTTCTCCTTATCTGTTTCCTCCTTAGATAGAATCTCCCTCATTTATTCTGGTCTTGCCCATGTAACTTGCTTTGAGTAATGAAAAAAATTGACAAATGTAACAAAAACTGAGTTTTGAAAAATGTTCATGCATGGATTTAACTTGTTACTTTTCTAACTTCGAGTTTCCATATGAGCAAGCCCAACTAGGTTCCAGTATAACATGTGGTATAGGTTCTAGTGACAGTCAGAGAAACACAGTTGGCCAGTTGTTTGGCTGCTGAGAGCATGCACATAAGTGCATCCATGATAGACTAAAAGAAGCTCTGCTTGTCTAAGCTTTGTCTGCTTACTGTCCAAAAATATATGGTGGTGTTTTAAGTCATTCAGTGGTGGTGTTGGACCTAGTCCCTGCATGGATGAGTGATTGTATGGACAGTTTCACATGTGTTTCTGTGTGTAATTGGGAGTGTGAGAAGATGACTGGGTGGGGACTTGAGAGTAAGTGGCCAGGACCCTCCTGATGAAGCCACTGGTGCTGCAGCTGCTCTGTTTGGACCCTAGCTCTTTCCAGAGCACAGAGCTAAGTGCCACTTTCTAAAATCAGCAGAGCTTTTCCTGGGAAGAATTGCTGGAGCGATTACTGACCCCATTACCACAGTGCCAGGCTGAATACTGGCAGTGAGGGCTACAGAGGGAATGCAGCAAGGGATGCTGAGGCAGAGTCCTGAGGAAGCAGCAGAAAGAGGCCACTCTAACCATGAAATGGGATCCAGAGCCTTGCCACTGAGTTCTGAGATCTGGAGACTGAGGTGAATGCTGAGGAGGGACCTATAGACCCCATTTGTGGCAGAACAGCAGCTGGCAGAGAAACTGAGCAGACTTTCTAATGTCTGGGGAGAGAAATGCTCCAGGACGGCCTTTGCAGAACAGCAGACCTGTATTCTGAGACCAGGTAGTGATCTCTGTGTTGCATTGGGACTGGTCTTTGCAACCTCAGAGAACATTGCCCCCAGTGCACAAGCTCTGGTGGGCAACAGCAGAGGTAGAAACCCCAGATGATTCACTCTCTGCCCTGAACCAGCTGCTGGGATAGATACAGACAGCAGGACTGACTGAGAAGGAGGTTAGTGAGTACCTAGCTGTCTCTTCCCATCCCCTAGCAACAAATGAAAGAGAACAGGAGGGCAGAGTAGAGACAGAAGGTTCCATTCCTCTCTGTGAAATGGATGCCCTGGGAGCTGTGACCACACTGGGAGAGGAAGGAAGAGAGTGGGATCCTGAGAGATGCTGTGTCAAGTTATTTCATTCCCTTCCCTCACAAGACCATGTGCTGGCTACCAATTGCAGGCAGAAGAAGGTGAAGATTCTAACATCTTAAGTTCCAACAGTGAAGAGGAAATCTGCAGTAACAGACTGGTAGTTGCAGAACCCGTCACAAGAGGGAGCCCCCTCCCCAAAGACACACACTAAAGCTGAGAACTCTTTATCAACTTTTTTGGGGGGTGAGGGGGTTGTTCTATTTATTGGAGTATCTTGTTTGGTTGCTGTGTCTCTGGTTGATTTTCTTTTCTCTTTTCTCCTTCTGTTTCTCTCTCTTTGTTCTTTCCAAGTTTTTCTTTTCTTTTTTCTTTCCTCTTTTTTCTCTCTTTCCTCTTCTTTGCCTCTTTTCTCTTTTTCTTCCCTCTCTGTGTATTCTTATACCCTGTCTTGGACTCAGGGACTATGCAAGGTTATGTTGCCAACTGAAAGGTAGTATTGTGCAGAGACAGAAAGAGAGAGAGTACCAGCTGTTCCATTCACCAGATAGCAAATGTTATGACCTTCCAATATGTTCTGAATCCTTGCAGCCCAACCTCATCCCCTAGTAAGTGCTCAAAATTGTAAAGAGATAGCTTGATGCACCACCCCCAGCCCTACTTCATTATTGAACAAACCCAGAGCCCCAGTTTAAGGAAGGACAAAAGATAGAGCAAATATCAGAAGTGACTGGTACTCCATTTTCCAGCAACAGAATTAAAGAGAAAGATAAGAGAATTGTTAAAGATGAGGAAAAAACAACAAAAACCTGCTGGTAACCATCAGAGCCCCAGGAAAGGGTTAGTGCAAGAAAGAACAGCTACTGGAGCACAAACAATATATTTCCAAGAATTATAGTACCTGGAAGGTTCTTACAAAGATCAGGGGCTTGTTGGATAGAATGAATAAAAAACATGAAATACAAAGACTAAAACTAAATTAAATTGCAATGGAGTTGAGTTAGAAATAACAGTATAAAGGAAGAGTACTTAGAAATGACATAAATAGACTGGGCTCAGTGACTCAACCTGTAATCCCACACTTTGGGAGGCTGAGGTGAGTGAATTGCCTGAGCCCCTGGGTTTGAGACCCACCTGGGCAACTTGGCAAGACCTCATCTCTACAATAAATCAAAAAAATTAGCCGGGTGTGGTAGCACACACCTGTAGTATCAGCTACTTGGAAGGCTGAGGCAGAAGGATCACTGGAGCCCAGCAGGTTGAGGCTGCAGTGGCTAGGAGCAGCCACTCCACTCCAGTCTGGGTGACAGAGTGAGACTCCAACTCAAAAAAAAATAAATAAAGAACTCCTTCCAATAAACAAATAGCAAACTAACAAGCATAGGAAAAAGAATTGAGCAAGCAGAAGAAAGAATTTCAGAGTTGGAAGACCAAAATATGGAATTAACCCAATCTATTAAAATATAGAAAAAAGCTTAAGAAGAAACTCTCCAAGACATGTTCAATTTTATCAAGAATCCATACCTATGTCTGATTGGAATACCTGAAAGAAAAATGAAAATCACCCTGGAACAACCATTCTATGTGGTCATTCAAGAAAACTTCCCTCATCTAGTGGCCAGAGAGACAACTACACAAGTGATTCAGAGAGTCCCTGCAAGACATATTATGAGAAGACCAATCCCTAGACTCATAGTAATTTGCATACACAAAGTAGATATGAAAGAAAAAAAAATCCGAAAGGCAACAAGGGAAAAAGACTATACTACCTACTGGGGGAAATGAATCAGAATAACTGCAGACTTATGTTTAGAAACACTACAGGCCAGAAAGAATTAGACTCCAACCTTTAATGTTCTCAAAGATACACAATTTCAAACAAGAATTTTCTACCCAGTCAAGCTAAGCTTCCTCAGCAGTGGATAATTGAAATCCTTCTCTGACTTCCAACCCCTAAGAGAATATGCTGCTTCCAGACCAGCTCTACAGGAGACATTTTAAAAAGTGTCATGCACAGAAGAAAAAAGAAACAAAAGAAAGACCATATACTGCACAAGATGACAAACAAACACAGAAGCAGCAGAACACACAGCATACCCACAAAAATGAAAACACACATATTAACACAAAAGCTAAACAAAAACAAAATGGTCTTATAAGAGCCATATGACAGGGACAAACTCTCTCATACCAATAATCAACCTCAACATGAATAAACTGCACCACTCAAAAGATATAAAATGAGCCACGCTCGGTGGCTCAGCCTGTAATCCCGCACCTTTGGGAGGCTGAGGTGAGTGGATTGCCTGAGCCCGTGGGTTCAAGACCCTTCTGG